>NW_026967664.1:0-209252 GCF_028390025.1 Pseudophryne corroboree | reverse complement strand
ATTGGGAGATGTAGGGCCCAGACACGCCTAATGCTGGGATATTGGGAGATGCAGGGCCGAGACACAGCTAATGAGGGGATATTGGGAGATGCAGGGCCCAGACACAGCTAATGCGGGGATATTGGGAGATGTAGGGCCCAGACACAGCTAATGCGGGGATATTGGGAGGTGCAGTGCCCAGACATGTCTAATGAGGGGATATTGGGAGATGTAGGGCCCAGACACGCCTAATGCGGGTATATTGGGAGATGTAGGGCCCAGACACGCCTAATGCTGGGATATTGGGAGATGTAGGGTCCAGACACGCCTAATGCGGGGATATTGGGAGATGTAGGGCCCAGACACGCCTAATGTGGGGATATTGGGAGATGCAGGGCCCAGACACGCCTAATGAGGGGATATTGGGAGATGTAGGGCCCAGACATAGCTAATGCGGGTATATTGGGAGATGTAGGGCCCAGACACGCCTAATGCGGGGATATTGGGAGGTGCAGGGCCGAGACACAGCTAATGCGGGGATATTGGGAGATGCAGGGCCCAGACACAGCTAATGCGGGGATATTGGGAGGTGCAGGGCCCAGACACAGCTAATGTGCGGATATTGGGAGATGCAGTGCCCAGACACGCTTAATGCGGGGATATTGGGAGATGTAGGGCCCAGACACAGCTAATGCGGGTATATTGGGAGATGTAGGGCCCAGACACGCCTACTGCGGGGATATTGGGAGGTGCAGTGCCCAGACACGCCTAATGAGGGGATATTGTGAGATGAAGGGCCCAGACACAGCTAATGCGGGTATATTGGGAGATGTAGGGCCCAGACACGCCTAATGCTGGGATATTGGGAGATGCAGGGCCGAGACACAGCTAATGCGGGGATATTGGGAGAAGCAGGGCCCAGACACAGCTAATGCGGGGATATTGGGAGGTGCAGGGCCCAGACACAGCTAATGTGCGGATATTGGGAGATGCAGGGCCCAGACACGCTTAATGCGGGGATATTGGGAGATGTAGGGCCCAGACACAGCTAATGCGGGTATATTGGGAGATGTAGGGCCCAGACACGCCTAATGCGGGGATATTGGGAGGTGCAGTGCCCAGACACGCCTAATGAGGGGATATTGGGAGATGAAGGGCCCAGGCACGCCTAATGCGGGGATATTGGGAGGTGCAGGGTCCAGACACGCCTAATGCGGGTATATTGGGAGATGTAGGGCCCAGACACGCCTAATGCGGGGATATTGGGAGGTGCAGGGTCCAGACACGCCTAATGCGGGGATATTGGGAGGTGCAGGGCCCAGACACAGCTAATGCGGGGATATTGGGAGATGCAGGGCCCAGACACAGCTAATGCGGGTATATTGGGAGATGTAGGGCCCAGACACGCCTAATGCGGGGATATTGGGAGGTGCAGTGCCCAGACACGCCTAATGAGGGGATATTGGGAGATGTAGGGCCCAGACACGCCTAATGCGGGGATATTGGGAGGTGCAGGGTCCAGACACGCCTAATGAGGGTATATTGGGAGATGTAGGGCCCAGACACGCCTAATGCGGGTATATTGGGAAATGTAGGGCCCAGACACGCCTAATGCGGGGATATTGGGAGGTGCAGTGCCCAGACACGCCTAATGAGGGGATATTGGGAGATGTAGGGCCCAGACACGCCTAATGCGGGGATATTGGGAGGTGCAGGGTCCAGACACGCCTAATGCGGGGATATTGGGAGGTGCAGGGTCCAGACACAGCTAATGCGGGGATATTGGGAGATGCAGGGTCCAGACACGCCTAATGCGGGGATATTGGGAGATGTAGGGCCCAGACACGCCTAATGCGGGGATATTGGGAGGTGCAGGGTTCAGACACGCCTAATGCGGGGATATTGGGAGATGTAGGGCCCAGACACGCCTAATGCGGGGATATTGGGAGATGTAGGGCCAAGACACAGCTAATGCGGGGATATTGGGAAATTTAGGGCCCAGACACGCCTAATGCGGGGGATATTGGGAGATGTAGGGCCCAGACACACCTAATGCGGGGATATTGGGGGATGTAGGGCCGGGACACACCTAATGCAGGGATATTGGGAGATGCAGGGCCCATACACGCCTAATGCGGGGATATTGGGAGATGTAGGGCCCAGACACGCCTAATGCGGGGATATTGGGAGGTGCAGGGTCCAGACACGCCTAATGTGGGGATATTAAGAGGTGCAGGGTCCTGACACGCCTAATGAGGGGATATTGGGAAGTGCAGGGTCCAGACACGCCTAATGCGGGGATATTGGGAGGTGCAGGGCCCAGACACGCCTAATGCTGGGATATTGGGAGGTGCAGGGCCCAGACATGCCTAATGCGGGGATATTGGGAGGTGCAGGGTCCAGACACGCCTAATGCGGGGATATTGGGAGGTGCAGGGCCCAGACACGCCTAATGCTGGGATATTGGGAGGTGCAGGGCCCAGACATGCCTAATGCGGGGATATTGGGAGGTGCAGTGCCCAGACACGCCTAATGAGGGGATATTGGGAGATGTAGGGCCCAGACACGCCTAATGCTGGGATATTGGGAGGTGCAGGGCCCAGACATGCCTAATGCGGGGATTTTGGGAGATGTACCGTCCAGACACGCCTAATGTGCGGATATTGGGAGATGCAGGGCCCAGACACGCCTAATGCGGGGATATTGGGAGGTGCAGTGCCCAGACACGCCTAATGAGGGGATATTGGGAGATGTAGGGCCCAGACACGCCTAATGCGGGGATATTGGGAGGTGCAGGGCCCAGACACGCCTAATGCTGGGATATTGGGAGGTGCAGGGCCCAGACATGCCTAATGCGGGGATTTTGGGAGATGTACCGTCCAGACACGCCTAATGTGCGGATATTGGGAGATGCAGGGCCCAGACACGCCTAATGCGGGGATATTGGGAGGTGCAGTGCCCAGACACGCCTAATGAGGGGATATTGGGAGATGTAGGGCCCAGACACGCCTAATGCGTGGATATTGGGAGGTGCAGGGTCCAGACATGCCTAATGCGGGGATATTGGGAGGTGCATGGTCCAGACACAGCTAATGCGGGGATATTGGGAGGTGCAGGATCCAGCCATGCCTAATGAGGGGATATTGGAAGATGCAGGGCCCAGACACAGCTAATGCGGGGATATTGGGAGATGCAGGGCCCAGACACGCCTAATGCGGGGATATTGGGAGATGTAGGGCCCAGACACGCCTAATGCGGGGATATTGGGAGATGTAGGACCGAGACACAGATAATGCCGGGATATTAGGATTAGAGATGAGCGGGTTCGGTTTCTCTGAATCCGAACCCGCCAGAACTTCATGTTTTTTTTCACGGGTCCGAGCGACTCGGATCTTCCCGCCTTGCTCGGTTAACCCGAGCGCGCCCGAACGTCATCATGACGCTGTCGGATTCTCGCGAGGCTCGGATTCTATCGCGAGACTCGGATTCTATATAAGGAGCCGCGCGTCGCCGCCATTTTCACACGTGCATTGAGATTGATAGGGAGAGGACGTGGCTGGCGTCCTCTCCGTTTAGAATAGATTAGAGAGACACTTGATTTACTAATTTTGGGGAGCATTAGGAGTACTCAGTACAGTGCAGAGTTTTGCTGATAGTGACCACCAGTTTTATTTATAATCCGTTCTCTGCCTGAAAAAAGCGATACACAGCACACAGTGACTCAGTCACATACCATATCTGTGTGCACTGCTCAGGCTCAGGCCAGTGTGCTGCATCATCTATTATCTATATATAATATTATATATATCTGTCTGACTGCTCAGCTCACACAGCTTATAATTGTGGGGGAGACTGGGGAGCACTACTGCAGTGCCAGTTATAGGTTATAGCAGGAGCCAGGAGTACATAATATATTATATAGTGAGTGACCACCAGACACACAGTGCAGTTTATTTAATATATCCGTTCTCTGCCTGAAAAAAGCGATACACACAGTGACTCAGTCAGTCACATACCATATCTGTGTGCACTGCTCAGGCTCAGGCCAGTGTGCTGCATCATCTATATAATATATTATATATCTGTCTGACTGCTCAGCTCACACAGCTTATAATTGTGGGGGAGACTGGGGAGCACTACTGCAGTGCCAGTTATAGGTTATAGCAGGAGCCAGGAGTACATAATATTATATTAAAATTAAACAGTGCACACTTTTGCTGCAGGAGTGCCACTGCCAGTGTGACTAGTGACCAGTGACCTGACCACCAGTATATATAATATTAGTAGTATACTATCTCTTTATCAACCAGTCTATATTAGCAGCAGACACAGTACAGTGCGGTAGTTCACGGCTGTGGCTACCTCTGTGTCGGCACTCGGCAGCCCGTCCATAATTGTATATACCACCTAACCGTGGTTTTTTTTCCTTTCTTTATACATACATACTAGTTACGAGTATACTATCTCTTTATCAACCAGTCTATATTAGCAGCAGACACAGTACAGTGCGGTAGTTCACGGCTGTGGCTACCTCTGTGTCGGCACTCGGCAGCCCGTCCATAATTGTATATACCACCTAACCGTGGTTTTTCTTTCTTTCTTTATACATACATACTAGTTACGAGTATACTATCTCTTTATCAACCAGTCTATATATTAGCAGCAGACACAGTACAGTGCGGTAGTTCACGGCTGTGGCTACCTCTGTGTCGGCACTCGGCAGCCCGTCCATAATTGTATATACCACCTAACCGTGGTTTTTTTTTCTTTCTTTATACATACATACTAGTTACGAGTATACTATCTCTTTATCAACCAGTCTATATATTAGCAGCAGACACAGTACAGTGCGGTAGTTCACGGCTGTGGCTACCTCTGTGTCGGCACTCGGCAGCCCGTCCATAATTGTATATACCACCTAACCGTGGTTTTTTTTTCTTTCTTTATACATACATACTAGTTACGAGTATACTATCTCTTTATCAACCAGTCTATATATTAGCAGCAGACACAGTACAGTGCGGTAGTTCACGGCTGTGGCTACCTCTGTGTCGGCACTCGGCAGCCCGTCCATAATTGTATATACCACCTAACCGTGGTTTTTTTTTCTTTCTTTATACATACATACTAATTACGAGTATACTATCTCTTTATCAACCAGTCTATATTAGCAGCAGACACAGTACAGTGCGGTAGTTCACGGCTGTGGCTACCTCTGTGTCGGCACTCGGCAGCCCGTCCATAATTGTATATACCACCTAACCGTGGTTTTTTTTTCTTTCTTTATACATACATACTAGTTACGAGTATACTATCTCTTTATCAACCAGTCTATATATTAGCAGCAGACACAGTACAGTGCGGTAGTTCACGGCTGTGGCTACCTCTGTGTCGGCACTCGGCAGCCCGTCCATAATTGTATATACCACCTAACCGTGGTTTTTTTTTCTTTCTTTATACATACATACTAGTTACGAGTATACTATCTCTTTATCAACCAGTCTATATATTAGCAGCAGACACAGTACAGTGCGGTAGTTCACGGCTGTGGCTACCTCTGTGTCGGCACTCGGCAGCCCGTCCATAATTGTATACTAGTATCCAATCCATCCATCTCCATTGTTTACCTGAGGTGCCTTTTAGTTGTGCCTATTAAAATATGGAGAACAAAAATGTTGAGGTTCCAAAATTAGGGAAAGATCAAGATCCACTTCCACCTCGTGCTGAAGCTGCTGCCACTAGTCATGGCCGAGACGATGAAATGCCAGCAACGTCGTCTGCCAAGGCCGATGCCCAATGTCATAGTACAAAGCATGTCAAATCCAAAACACCAAATATCAGTAAAAAAAGGACTCCAAAACCTAAAATAAAATTGTCGGAGGAGAAGCGTAAACTTGCCAATATGCCATTTACCACACGGAGTGGCAAGGAACGGCTGAGGCCCTGGCCTATGTTCATGGCTAGTGGTTCAGCTTCACATGAGGATGGAAGCACTCAGCCTCTCGCTAGAAAAATGAAAAGACTCAAGCTGGCAAAAGCAGCACAGCAAAGAACTGTGCATTCTTCGAAATCCCAAATCCACAAGGAGAGTCCAATTGTGTCGGTTGCGATGCCTGACCTTCCCAACACTGGACGTGAAGAGCATGCGCCTTCCACCATTTGCACGCCCCCTGCAAGTGCTGGAAGGAGCACCCGCAGTCCAGTTCCTGATAGTCAGATTGAAGATGTCAGTGTTGAAGTACACCAGGATGAGGAGGATATGGGTGTTGCTGGCGCTGGGGAGGAAATTGACCAGGAGGATTCTGATGGTGAGGTGGTTTGTTTAAGTCAGGCACCCGGGGAGACACCTGTTGTCCGTGGGAGGAATATGGCCGTTGACATGCCTGGTGAAAATACCAAAAAAATCAGCTCTTCGGTGTGGAGGTATTTCACCAGAAATGCGGACAACAGGTGTCAAGCCGTGTGTTCCCTTTGTCAAGCTGTAATAAGTAGGGGTAAGGACGTTAACCACCTCGGAACATCCTCCCTTATACGTCACCTGCAGCGCATTCATAATAAGTCAGTGACAAGTTCAAAAACTTTGGGTGACAGCGGAAGCAGTCCACTGACCAGTAAATCCCTTCCTCTTGTAACCAAGCTCACGCAAACCACCCCACCAACTCCCTCAGTGTCAATTTCCTCCTTCCCCAGGAATGCCAATAGTCCTGCAGGCCATGTCACTGGCAATTCTGACGAGTCCTCTCCTGCCTGGGATTCCTCCGATGCATCCTTGCGTGTAACGCCTACTGCTGCTGGCGCTGCTGTTGTTGCCGCTGGGAGTCGATGGTCATCCCAGAGGGGAAGTCGTAAGCCCACTTGTACTACTTCCAGTAAGCAATTGACTGTTCAACAGTCCTTTGCGAGGAAGATGAAATATCACAGCAGTCATCCTACTGCAAAGCGGATAACTGAGTCCTTGACAACTATGTTGGTGTTAGACGTGCGTCCGGTATCCGCCGTTAGTTCACAGGGAACTAGACAATTTATTGAGGCAGTGTGCCCCCGTTACCAAATACCATCTAGGTTCCACTTCTCTAGGCAGGCGATACCGAGAATGTACACGGACGTCAGAAAAAGACTCACCAGTGTCCTAAAAAATGCAGTTGTACCCAATGTCCACTTAACCACGGACATGTGGACAAGTGGAGCAGGGCAGGGTCAGGACTATATGACTGTGACAGCCCACTGGGTAGATGTATGGACTCCCGCCGCAAGAACAGCAGCGGCGGCACCAGTAGCAGCATCTCGCAAACGCCAACTCTTTCCTAGGCAGGCTACGCTTTGTATCACCGCTTTCCAGAATACGCACACAGCTGAAAACCTCTTACGGCAACTGAGGAAGATCATCGCGGAATGGCTTACCCCAATTGGACTCTCCTGTGGATTTGTGGCATCGGACAACGCCAGCAATATTGTGTGTGCATTAAATATGGGCAAATTCCAGCACGTCCCATGTTTTGCACATACCTTGAATTTGGTGGTGCAGAATTTTTTAAAAAACGACAGGGGCGTGCAAGAGATGCTGTCGGTGGCCAGAAAAATTGCGGGACACTTTCGGCGTACAGGCACCACGTACAGAAGACTGGAGCACCACCAAAAACTACTGAACCTGCCCTGCCATCATCTGAAGCAAGAAGTGGTAACGAGGTGGAATTCAACCCTCTATATGCTTCAGAGGTTGGAGGAGCAGCAAAAGGCCATTCAAGCCTATACAATTGAGCACGATATAGTAGGCGGAATGCACCTGTCTCAAGTGCAGTGGAGAATGATTTCAACGTTGTGCAAGGTTCTGATGCCCTTTGAACTTGCCACACGTGAAGTCAGTTCAGACACTGCCAGCCTGAGTCAGGTCATTCCCCTCATCAGGCTTTTGCAGAAGAAGCTGGAGGCATTGAAGAAGGAGCTAAAAGGGAGCGATTCCGCTAGGCATGTGGGACTTGTGGATGCAGCCCTTAATTCGCTTAACAAGGATTCACGGGTGGTCAATCTGTTGAAATCAGAGCACTACATTTTGGCCACCGTGCTCGATCCTAGATTTAAAGCCTACCTTGGATCTCTCTTTCCGGCAGACACAGGTCTGCTGGGGTTGAAAGACCTGCTGGTGACAAAATTGTCAAGTCAAGCGGAACGCGACCAGTCAACATCTCCTCCTTCACATTCTCCCGCAACTGGGGGTGCGAGGAAAAGGCTCAGAATTCCGAGCCCACCCGCTGGCGGTGATGCAGGGCAGTCTGGAGCGACTGCTGATGCTGACATCTGGTCCGGACTGAAGGACCTGACAACGATTACGGACATGTCGTCTACTGTCACTGCATATGATTCTCTCAACATTGATAGAATGGTGGAGGATTATATGAGTGACCGCATCCAAGTAGGCACGTCACACAGTCCGTACTTATACTGGCAGGAAAAAGAGGCAATTTGGAGGCCCTTGCACAAACTGGCTTTATTCTACCTAAGTTGCCCTCCCACAAGTGTGTACTCCGAAAGAGTGTTTAGTGCCGCCGCTCACCTTGTCAGCAATCGGCGTACGAGGTTACATCCAGAAAATGTGGAGAAGATGATGTTCATTAAAATGAATTATAATCAATTCCTCCGCGGAGACATTGACCAGCAGCAATTGCCTCCACAAAGTACACAGGGAGCTGAGATGGTGGATTCCAGTGGGGACGAATTGATAATCTGTGAGGAGGGGGATGTACACAGTGATATATCGGAGGGTGAAGATGAGGTGGACATCTTGCCTCTGTAGAGCCAGTTTGTGCAAGGAGAGATTAATTGCTTCTTTTTTGGGGGGGGTCCAAACCAACCCGTCATATCAGTCACAGTCGTGTGGCAGACCCTGTCACTGAAATGATGGGTTGGTTAAAGTGTGCATGTCCTGTTTTGTTTATACAACATAAGGGTGGGTGGGAGGGCCCAAGGACAATTCCATCTTGCACCTCTTTTTTCTTTTCTTTTTCTTTGCATCATGTGCTGATTGGGGAGGGTTTTTTGGAAGGGACATCCTGCGTGACACTGCAGTGCCACTCCTAGATGGGCCCGGTGTTTGTGTCGGCCACTAGGGTCGCTAATCTTACTCACACAGTCAGCTACCTCATTGCGCCTCTTTTTTTCTTTGCGTCATGTGCTGTTTGGGGAGGGTTTTTTGGAAGGGACATCCTGCGTGACACTGCAGTGCCACTCCTAGATGGGCCCGGTGTTTGTGTCGGCCACTAGGGTCGCTAATCTTACTCACACAGCTACCTCATTGCGCCTCTTTTTTTCTTTGCGTCATGTGCTGTTTGGGGAGGGTTTTTTGGAAGGGACATCCTGCGTGACACTGCAGTGCCACTCCTAGATGGGCCCGGTGTTTGTGTCGGCCACTAGGGTCGCTTATCTTACTCACACAGCGACCTCGGTGCAAATTTTAGGACTAAAAATAATATTGTGAGGTGTGAGGTATTCAGAATAGACTGAAAATGAGTGTAAATTATGGTTTTTGAGGTTAATAATACTTTGGGATCAAAATGACCCCCAAATTCTATGATTTAAGCTGTTTTTTAGTGTTTTTTGAAAAAAACACCCGAATCCAAAACACACCCGAATCCGACAAAAAAAATTCGGTGAGGTTTTGCCAAAACGCGTTCGAACCCAAAACACGGCCGCGGAACCGAACCCAAAACCAAAACACAAAACCCGAAAAATTTCAGGCGCTCATCTCTAATTAGGATATGTAGGGCCCAGACACGGCTAATGCGGGGATGTTGGGAAATGCAGGGCCCAGACACGCCTAATGTGGGGATATTGGGAGATGTAGGTCCCAGACACACCTAATGAGGGGATATTGGGAGATGCAGGGCCCAGACATGTCTAATGCGGGGATATTGGGAGATGCAGTGCCCAGACACGCCTAATGCGGGGATATTGGGAGATGTAGGGCCGAGACACAGCTAATGCGGGGATATTGGGAGATGCAGGGCCCAGACACGCCTAATGCGGGGATATTGGGAGATGTAGGGCCCAGACACGCCTAATGTGGGGATATTGGGATATGTAGGGCCCAGACACGCCTAATGCGGGGATATTGGGAGATGCAGGGCCCAGACACGCCTAATGTGGGGATATTGGGAGATGTAGGTCCCAGACACGCCTAATGCGGGGATATTGGGAGATGCAGGGCCCAGACATGTCTAATGTAGAGATGTGCACTTGAAATTTTTCGGGTTTTGTGTTTTGGTTTTGGGTTCGGTTCCGTGGCCGTGTTTTGGGTTCGACCGCGTTTTGGCAAAACCTCACCGAATTTTTTTTGTTGGATTCGGGTGTGTTTTGGATTCGGGTGTTTTTTTCAAAAAACACTAAAAAACAGCTTAAATCATAGAATTTGGGGGTCATTTTGATCCCAAAGTATTATTAACCTCAAAAACCATAATTTCCACTCATTTTCAGTCTATTCTGAATACCTCACACCTCACAATATTATTTTTAGTCCTAAAATTTGCACCGAGGTCGCTGGATGACTAAGCTAAGCGACCCTAGTGGCCGACACAAAAACCTGGCCCATCTAGGAGTGGCACTGCAGTGTCACGCAGGATGTCCCTTCCAAAAAACCCTCCCCAAACAGCACATGACGCAAAGAAAAAAAGAGGCGCAATGAGGTAGCTGTGTGAGTAAGATAAGCGACCCTAGTGGCCGACACAAACACCGGGCCCATCTAGGAGTGGCACTGCAGTGTCACGCAGGATGTCCCTTCCAAAAAACCCTCCCCAAACAGCACATGACGCAAAGAAAAAAAGAGGCGCAATGAGGTAGCTGTGTGAGTAAGATAAGCGACCCTAGTGGCCGACACAAACACCGGGCCCATCTTGGAGTGGCACTGCAGTGTCACGCAGAATGTCCCTTCCAAAAAACCCTCCCCAAACAGCACATGACGCAAAGAAAAAAAGAGGCGCAATGAGGTAGCTGTGTGAGTAAGATAAGCGACCCTAGTGGCCGACACAAACACCGGGCCCATCTAGGAGTGGCACTGCAGTGTCACGCAGGATGTCCCTTCCAAAAAACCCTCCCCAAACAGCACATGACGCAAAGAAAAAAAGAGGCGCAATGAGGTAGCTGTGTGAGTAAGATAAGCGACCCTAGTGGCCGACACAAACACCGGGCCCATCTAGGAGTGGCACTGCAGTGTCACGCAGGATGTCCCTTCCAAAAAACCCTCCCCAAACAGCACATGACGCAAAGAAAAAAAGAGGCGCAATGAGGTAGCTGTGTGAGTAAGATAAGCGACCCTAGTGGCCGACACAAACACCGGGCCCATCTAGGAGTGGCACTGCAGTGTCACGCAGGATGTCCCTTCCAAAAAACCCTCCCCAAACAGCACATGACGCAAAGAAAAAAAGAGGCGCAATGAGGTAGCTGTGTGAGTAAGATAAGCGAACCTAGTGGCCGACACAAACACCGGGCCCATCTAGGAGTGGCACTGCAGTGTCACGCAGGATGTCCCTTCCAAAAAACCCTCCCCAAACAGCACATGACGCAAAGAAAAAAAGAGGCGCAATGAGATAGCTGTGTGAGTAAGATAAGCGACCCTAGTGGCCAACACAAACACCGGGCCCATCTAGGAGTGGCACTGCAGTGTCACGCAGGATGTCCCTTCCAAAAAACCCTCCCCAAACAGCACATGACGCAATGAAAAAAAGAGGCGCAATGAGGTAGCTGTGTGAGTAAGATAAGCGACCCTAGTGGCCGACACAAACACCGGGCCCATCTAGGAGTGGCACTGCAGTGTCACGCAGGATGTCCCTTCCAAAAAACCCTCCCCAAACAGCACATGACGCAAAGAAAAAAAGAGGCGCAATGAGGTAGCTGTGTGAGTAAGATAAGCGACCCTAGTGGCCGACACAAACACCGGGCCCATCTAGGAGTGGCACTGCAGTGTCACGCAGGATGTCCCTTCCAAAAAACCCCCCCCAAACAGCACATGACGCAAAGAAAAAAAGAGGCGCAATGAGGTAGCTGTGTGAGTAAGATAAGCGACCCTAGTGGCCGACACAAACACCGGGCCCATCTAGGAGTGGCACTGCAGTGTCACGCAGGATGGCCCTTCCAAAAAATACTCCCCAAACGGCACATGACGCAAAGAAAAATTAAAGAAAAAAGAGGTGCAAGATGGAATTGTCCTTGGGCCCTCCCACCCACCCTTATGTTGTATAAACAGGACATGCACACTTTAACCAACCCATCATTTCAGTGACAGGGTCTGCCACACGACTGTGACTGAAATGACGGGTTGGTTTGGACCCCCACCAAAAAAGAAGCAATTAATCTCTCCTTGCACAAACTGGCTCTACAGAGGCAAGATGTCCACCTCATCATCATCCTCCGATATATCACCGTGTACATCCCCCTCCTCACAGATTATCAATTCGTCCCCACTGGAATCCACCATCTCAGCTCCCTGTGTACTTTGTGGAGGCAATTGCTGCTGGTCAATGTCTCCACGGAGGAATTGATTATAATTCATTTTAATGAACATCATCTTCTCCACATTTTCTGGATGTAACCTCGTACGCCGATTGCTGACAAGGTGAGCGGCGGCACTAAACACTCTTTCGGAGTACACACTTGTGGGAGGGCAACTTAGGTAGAATAAAGCCAGTTTGTGCAAGGGCCTCCAAATTGCCTCTTTTTCCTGCCAGTATAAGTACGGACTGTGTGACGTGCCTACTTGGATGCGGTCACTCATATAATCCTCCACCATTCTTTCAATGGTGAGAGAATCATATGCAGTGACAGTAGACGACATGTCCGTAATCGTTGTCAGGTCCTTCAGTCCGGACCAGATGTCAGCATCAGCAGTCGCTCCAGACTGCCCTGCATCACCGCCAGCGGGTGGGCTCGGAATTCTGAGCCTTTTCCTCGCACCCCCAGTTGCGGGAGAATGTGAAGGAGGAGATGTTGACAGGTCGCGTTCCGCTTGACTTGACAATTTTCTCACCAGCAGGTGTTTGAACCCCAGCAGACTTGTGTCTGCCGGAAAGAGAGATCCAAGGTAGGCTTTAAATCTAGGATCGAGCATGGTGGCCAAAATGTAGTGCTCTGATTTCAACAGATTGACCACCCGTGAATCCTTGTTAAGCGAATTAAGGGCTCCATCCACAAGTCCCACATGCCTAGCGGAATCGCTCTGTGTTAGCTCCTCCTTCAATGTTTCCATCTTCTTCTGCAAAAGCCTGATGAGGGGAATGACCTGACTCAGGCTGGCAGTGTCTGAACTGACTTCACGTGTGGCAAGTTCAAAGGGCATCAGAACCTTGCACAATGTTGAAATCATTCTCCACTGCGCTTGAGACAGGTGCATTCCACCTCCTATATCGTGCTGAATTGTATAGGCTTGAATGGCCTTTTGCTGCTCCTCCAACCTCTGAAGCATATAGAGGGTTGAATTCCACCTCGTTACCACTTCTTGCTTCAGATGATGGCAGGGCAGGTTCAGTTGTTTTTGGTGGTGCTCCAGTCTTCTGTACGTGGTGCCTGTACGCCGAAAGTGTCCCGCAATTCTTCTGGCCACCGACAGCATCTCTTGCACACCCCTGTCGTTTTTTAAAAAATTCTGCACCACCAAATTCAAGGTATGTGCAAAACATGGGAGGTGCTGGAATTTGCCCATATTTAATGCACACACAATATTGCTGGCGTTGTCCGATGCCACAAATCCACAGGAGAGTCCAATTGGGGTAAGCCATTCCGCGATGATCTTCCTCAGTTGCCGTAAGAGGTTTTCAGCTGTGTGCGTATTCTGGAAAGCGGTGATACAAAGCGTAGCCTGCCTAGGAAAGAGTTGGCATTTGCGAGATGCTGCTACTGGTGCCGCCGCTGCTGTTCTTGCGGCGGGAGTCCATACATCTACCCAGTGGGCTGTCACAGTCATATAGTCCTGACCCTGCCCTGCTCCACTTGTCCACATGTCCGTGGTTAAGTGGACATTGGGTACAACTGCATTTTTTAGGACACTGGTGAGTCTTTTTCTGACGTCCGTGTACATTCTCGGTATCGCCTGCCTAGAGAAGTGGAACCTAGATGGTATTTGGTAACGGGGGCACACTACCTCAAGAAATTGTCTAGTTCCCTGTGAACTAACGGCGGATACCGGACGCACGTCTAACACCAACATAGTTGTCAAGGCCTCAGTTATCCGCTTTGCAGCAGGATGACTGCTGTGATATTTCATCTTCCTCGCAAAGGACTGTTGGACAGTCAATTGCTTACTGGAAGTAGTACAAGTGGGCTTACGACTTCCCCTCTGGGATGACGATCGACTCCCAGCAGCAACAACAGCAGCGCCAGCAGCAGTAGGCATTACACTCAAGGATGCATCGGAGGAATCCCAGGCAGGAGAGGACTCGTCAGAATTGCCAGTGACATGGCCTGCAGGACTATTGGCATTCCTGGGTAAGGAGGAAATTGACACTGAGGGAGTTGGTGGGGTGGTTTGCGTGAGCTTGGTTACAAGAGGAAGGGATTTACTGGTCAGTGGACTGCTTCCGCTGTCACCCAAAGTTTTTGAACTTGTCACTGACTTATTATGAATGCGCTGCAGGTGACGTATAAGGGAGGATGTTCCGAGGTGGTTAACGTCCTTACCCCTACTTATTACAGCTTGACAAAGGCAACACACGGCTTGACACCTGTTGTCCGCATTTCTGTTGAAATACTTCCACACTGAAGAGCTGATTTTTTTGGTATTTTCACCAGGCTTGTCAATGGCCATATTCCTCCCACGGACAACAGGTGTCTCCCCGGGTGCCTGACTTAAACAAACCACCTCACCATCAGAATCCTCCTGGTCAATTTCCTCCCCAGCGCCAGCAACACCCATATCCTCCTCATCCTGGTGTACTTCAACACTGACATCTTCAATCTGACTATCAGGAACTGGACTGCGGGTGCTCCTTCCAGCACTTGCAGGGGGCGTGCAAATGGTGGAAGGCGCATGCTCTTCACGTCCAGTGTTGGGAAGGTCAGGCATCGCAACCGACACAATTGGACTCTCCCTGTGGATTTGGGATTTCGAAGAACGCACAGTTCTTTGCGGTGCTTTTGCCAGCTTGAGTCTTTTCATTTTTCTAGCGAGAGGCTGAGTGCTTCCATCCTCATGTGAAGCTGAACCACTAGCCATGAACATAGGCCAGGGCCTCAGCCGTTCCTTGCCACTCCGTGTGGTAAATGGCATATTGGCAAGTTTACGCTTCTCCTCCGACAATTTTATTTTAGGTTTTGGAGTCCTTTTTTTACTGATATTTGGTGTTTTGGATTTTACATGCTCTGTACTATGACATTGGGCATCGGCCTTGGCAGACGACGTTGCTGGCATTTCATCGTCTCGGCCATGACTAGTGGCAGCAGCTTCAGCACGAGGTGGAAGTGGATCTTGATCTTTCCCTAATTTTGGAACCTCAACATTTTTGTTCTCCATATTTTAATAGGCACAACTAAAAGGCACCTCAGGTAAACAATGGAGATGGATGGATACTAGTATACTTATGGATGGACTGCCGAGTGCCGACACAGAGGTAGCTACAGCTGTGGACTAACGTACTGTGTCTGCTGCTAATATAGACTGGATGATAATGAGATGAAATCAATATATATGTATATATAATATCACTAGTACTGCAGCCGGACAGGTATATATTATATATTTATTATGTAATGACTGATGACGGACCTGCTGGACACTGTCAGCTCAGCAGCACCGCAGACTGCTACAGTAAGCTACTATAGTAGTATGTATAAAGAAGAAAGAAAAAAAAAACAACCACGGGTAGGTGGTATACAATTATGGATGGACTGCCGAGTGCCGACACAGAGGTAGCTACAGCCGTGGACTAACGTACTGTGTCTGCTGCTAATATAGACTGGATGATAATGAGATGAAATCAATATATATGTATATATAATATCACTAGTACTGCAGCCGGACAGGTATATATTATATATTTATTATGTAATGACTGATGACGGACCTGCTGGACACTGTCAGCTCAGCAGCACCGCAGACTGCTACAGTAAGCTACTATAGTAGTATGTATAAAGAAGAAAGAAAAAAAAAACAACCACGGGTAGGTGGTATACAATTATGGATGGACTGCCGAGTGCCGACACAGAGGTAGCTACAGCCGTGGACTAACGTACTGTGTCTGCTGCTAATATAGACTGGATGATAATGAGATGAAATCAATATATATGTATATATAATATCACTAGTACTGCAGCCGGACAGGTATATATTATATATTTATTATGTAATGACTGATGACGGACCTGCTGGACACTGTCAGCTCAGCAGCACCGCAGACTGCTACAGTAAGCTACTATAGTAGTATGTATAAAGAAGAAAGAAAAAAAAAACAACCACGGGTAGGTGGTATACAATTATGGATGGACTGCCGAGTGCCGACACAGAGGTAGCTACAGCCGTGGACTAACGTACTGTGTCTGCTGCTAATATAGACTGGATGATAATGAGATGAAATCAATATATATGTATATATAATATCACTAGTACTGCAGCCGGACAGGTATATATTATATATTTATTATGTAATGACTGATGACGGACCTGCTGGACACTGTCAGCTCAGCAGCACCGCAGACTGCTACAGTAAGCTACTATAGTAGTATGTATAAAGAAGAAAGAAAAAAAAAACAACCACGGGTAGGTGGTATACAATTATGGATGGACTGCCGAGTGCCGACACAGAGGTAGCTACAGCCGTGGACTAACGTACTGTGTCTGCTGCTAATATAGACTGGATGATAATGAGATGAAATCAATATATATGTATATATAATATCACTAGTACTGCAGCCGGACAGGTATATATATTATATATTTATTATGTAATGACTGATGACGGACCTGCTGGACACTGTCAGCTCAGCAGCACCGCAGACTGCTACAGTAAGCTACTATAGTAGTATGTATAAAGAAGAAAGAAAAAAAAAAAAAACACGGGTAGGTGCTAGGTGGTATACAATATTATATATATATTATATACAATTATATATATATATATATATATATATATATATATATATTAAACTCATAAACTGGTGGTGATTATTAAACTGGTGGTCAGGTCACTGGTCACACTATCAGCAACTTGCAAGTAGTACTCCTGAGTCCTAAGCAGACAATCACAATATATATTATACTGGTGATCAGTGTGGTCACAAACAATGGCAGTGTGGCACTCTGGCAGCAAAAGTGTGCACTGTACGTTATATGTACTCCTGAGTCCTGCTCTCAGACTCTAACTGCTCCCCACTGTCAGTGTCTCCCCCACAAGTCAGATAATACAGTCACACTATCTCTCTCTATCACTTCAGCAAGTACTAGTAGTAGTAGTACTCCTCCTAATGCTCCCCAAATTACTACTGTGTCTCTCTCTGTCTCACTCTCTTCTCGAATCTCTATAAACGGAGAGGACGCCAGACACGTCCTCTCCCTATGAATCTCAATGCACGTGTGAAAAATGGCGGCGACGCGCGGCTCCTTATATAGAATCCGAGTCTCGCGATAGAATCCGAGCCTCGCGAGAATCCGACAGCGTGATGATGACGTTCGGGCGCGCTCGGGTTAACCGAGCAAGGCGGGAAGATCCGAGTCGCTCGGACCCGTGTAAAAAAAACTGAAGTTTGGGCGGGTTCGGATTCCGAGGAACCGAACCCGCTCATCTCTAGTCTAATGCGGGGATATTGGGAGATGCAGTGCCCAGACACGCCTAATGCGGGGATATTGGGAGGTGCAGGGCCCAGACACGCCTAATGCGGGTACATTGGGAGATGCAGGGCCCAGACGTGCCTAATGCTGGGATATTGGGAAATGCAGGGCCCAGACACGCTTAATGCGGGGATATTGAGAGATGCAGTGCCCAGACACGCCTAATGAGGGGATATTGGGAGATGTAGGGCCCAGACACGCCTAATGCTGGGATATTGGGAGGTGCAGGGCCCAGACACGCCTAATTCGGGGATATTGGGAGATGTACGGTCCAGACACGCCTAATGCGGGGATATTGGGAGATGCAGGGCCCAGACACGCCTAATGAGGGGATATTGGAAGATGTAGGGCCCAGACACGCCTAATGCGGGGATATTGGGAGGTGCAGGGTCCAGACACGCCTAATACGGGGATATTGGGAGGTGCAGGGTCCAAACACAGCTAATGCGGGGATATTGGGAGATGCAGGTCCCAGACACGCCTAATGCGGGGATATTGGGAGATGTAGGACCGAGACACAGCTAATGCGGGGATATTGGGAGATGCAGGGCAGAGACACGCCTAATGCTGGGATATTGAGAGATGCAGGGCCCAGACACGCCTAATGCGGGTATATTGGGAGATGTAGGGCCCAGACACGCCTAATGCGGGGATATTGGGAGGTGCAGGGTCCAGATACGCCTAATGCAGGGATATTGGGAGGTGCAGGGTCCAGACACAGCTAATGCGGGGATATTGGGAAATGCAGAGCCCAGACACGCCTAATGCGGGGATATTGGGAGATGTAGGGCCGAGACACAGCTAATGCGGGGATATTGGGAGATGCAGGGCCCAGACACGCCTAATGCAGGGATATTGGGAGATGTAGGGCCGAGACACAGCTAATGCGGGGATATTGGGAAATGTAGGGCCCAGACACGCCTAATGCGGGGATATTGGGAGATGTAGGGCCCAGACACGCCTAATGCGGGGGATATTGGGAGATGTAGGGCCCAGACACACCTAATGCGGGGATATTGCGGGATGTAGGGCCGAGACACGCCTAATGCGGGGATATTGGGAGATGCAGGGCCCAGACACGCCTAATGCGGGGATATTGGGAGATGTAGGGCCCAGACACGCCTAATGAGGGGATATTGGGAGATGTAGTGCCCAGATACGCCTAATGCGGGGATATTGGGAGGTGCAGGGTCCAGACACGCCTAATACGGGGATATTGGGAGGTACAGGGTCCAAACACAGCTAATGCGGGGATATTGGGAGATGCAGGTCCCAGACACGCCTAATGTGGGGATATTGGGAGGTGCAGGGCCCAGACACGCCTAATGCTGGGATATTGGGAGGTGCAGGGCCCAGACACGCCTAATGCGGGGATATTGGGAGATGTATTGTACGGTCCAGACACGCCTAATGCGCGGATATTGGGAGATGCAGGGCCCAGACACGCCTAATGCGGGGATATTGGGAGGTGCAGTGCCCAGACACGCCTAATGAGGGGATATTGGGAGATGTAGGGCCCAGACACGCCTAATGCGGGGATATTGGGAGGTGCAGGGTCCAGACACGCCTAATGCGGGGATATTGGGAGGTGCAGGGTCCAGAAACAGCTAATGCGGGGATATTGGGAGGTGCAGGGTCCAGCCATGCCTAATGAGGGGATATTGGGAGATGCAGGGCCCAGACACGCCTAATGCGGGGATATTAGGAGATGTAGGGCCGAGACACAGCTAATGCGGGGATATTGGGAGATGCTGGGCCCAGACATGCCTAATGCGAGGATATTGGGAGGTGCAGGGCCCAGACACAGCTAATGCAGGGATATTGCGAGATGCAGGGCCCAGACGCTATTGTATTATATTATATATTATTGATGTATTATTGTTTTATTGGTTTGAATTTTAATATATACAAGTGATATGTGGAATCAGATTTATAGGTAGGTGAAAAGGGCTATTTTAGCTAAAGAAAAATCTAGATAAAATTAATGAATAAAAACATTTTATTAAAGAAATCTATTAGCGCTGTCTGTTTTTTCCTTTTTTTTTTGAGCATATTGCACTGAGGGGGTAGAGAAGTCCCCCTATCTACAGTGAGCTGCTTGCAGATTTCTTTGATTACTCGTTTGATTGATCCTTTGGAAACGGTATAGCATAAACATACGTATTAATTATTAATTGTCAACTAGCGCTAAGGGGCCACTTTATTAGGGCCCAGACACAGCTAATGCGGGTATATTGGGAGGTGCAGGGCCCAGACACAGCTAATGCGGGGATATTGGGAGGTGCAGGGTCCAGACACAGCTAATGCGGGTATATTGGGAGGTGCAGGGCCCAGACACAGCTAATGCGGGGATATTGGGAGATGCAGGGCCCAGACACGCCTAATGCGGGGATATTGGGAGATGTAGGGCCCAGACACAGCTTATGCGGGTATATTGGGAGGTGCAGTGCCCAGACACAGCTAATGCAGGGATATTGCGAGATGCAGGGCCCAGACACAGCTAATGCGGGTATATTGGGAGGTGCAGGGCCCAGACACAGCTAATGCGGGTATATTGGGAGGTGCAGTGCCCAGACACAGCTAATGCAGGGATATTGCGAGATGCAGGGCCCAGACACAGCTAATGCGGGTATATTGGGAGGTGCAGGGCCCAGACACAGCTAATGCGGGGATATTGGGAGATGCAGGGCCCAGACACGCCTAATGCGGGTATATTGGGAGATGTAGGGCCCAGACACAGCTAATGCGGGGATATTGCGAGATGCTGGGCCCAGACACGCCTAATGCGGGTATATTGGGAGATGTAGGGCCCAGACACAGCTAATGCGGGGATATTGCGAGATGCTGGGCCCAGACATGCCTAATGCGGTTATATTGGGAGGTGCAGGGCTAGAGTCACCTGTATGTGAGGCAGACACGAGATCCGCTCTTTTCCGCAGGAATCCGGAGAGCATTTCATTTGCAATCTGGAAAGAGTTACAGCCGAGAATTACACAAGTTCTCTTGGCTGTGGCCGTGCTCTGGGTCCTGTGTGAGCCATTGATTGTAGCCGCACAGACAGAAGGAGCATTCATGGCCAGAGCTGTAGCGTGTGTTTGTGCATAATGGTGAGCTGGGCATTCTCACAGGCAGCACCTGGATAAACGCTGATGGATCAGGCCGCGGGTCTCACTCGCTGACACTCAGTCATCTGTCAGAGCGGCGCACAGCCGGCTGCTCTGCCAGGGGAGTTGGGTAAATACTCCTGTTTATTTGTGGAAGATGTTTTCCTTCCTTCGCCATACACAGTGTTTTCTTACCGTGTAGTAAAGTAAGTGAGGAGCGTAGACAGCGCAGTACATGTGTGTGTGGAATTAGCAGCCTGGGGTCATTTGGCAGAGTGTAAAGTATTGCAGTGTCTTCCCTGGTGCCCTCACTCGGGTGACGGCTGGTTCCTGGGAGTGACGAGGTCAGGGGCGGAACTGGCCCAATGCCCAAAGCTCTCCGATGACCGAATGATTTACACACCACCTAAACGGCCAGGAACCTCCAGGTTCATTCGCCCTGGAAACCATGGGCAGACCAATGCAGAAGCTCAGGCCACTATGCCTGCTCCAAATCTGGTCCAGGATTGTCAGAAAATAAATATACAGTAGCCCAGAGCAGGACGGAGACCCCTGGGGCCCTAAGTAACATACAGTTTGGGTCCCATTCCGATCTTACACCCATTTCACATAAGGAGAGCTCCGGCCAACATCTGCCCGACTCAGAATATCGCGGAGAGATGCGAATATGTGCACATTCGCTTCTCCGCAGGTGGTAGAAAGTCGCTGTTTGCGGCTGTAGATTGCGCTACGTCAGGCCAGAGTTAGTTACGCCTGGGGTACAGGTTTCCTCCAGCCCTGGTCTGTACACAGATCATGCTGCTTCTGATTATAATAATGTAATGCACTTTATACCCCGGAGTTTTTGCGGCGCTCTATAAATACAGGTTATACTAGCACTGTACTCATTTTGCCTCGGTGCTGCACGTTAACAGCGCTGATTTAGACTACATGACTAGGGAACGCCACAACTTCACTTAGTGGAGCTGCATATGTGCGACTCGGCAGCAAAACTGGTTTGGTATTGAAACCAAATTCCCAGAAGTGGAGTGGAAGCAGAAAAGGAAGTAAAAGCGCCACTTACTGTAGCAACAGCTCCGTATATAAGGCGGGCACAGAACCGGGGCTCTGTGAACGTTTGGATTTGTCACTAGCGCCAAATTCTATATTGTGTTCAGCAGATCTGGATTCACCTGAAGACAAATGTAACACTATTGTGGTGATTGTCTCACTGTACGAATGTCGCCTTTTACTTCTGTGAAACCTTTATGTAGTAGCCTGCGGGCTGCAGGCACAGGAGCCAGTCCAATGTTTTAGCACCTAGATTTAAAGGGGTCATAGACTCCTAACACTTCCTGTGCTCAAAAGTTATTCTGCTGCAGTGGCTTGCAGCTGCACATGCCATGCTCTCCTGGCACGGCCAATGTCTACAGTCCCTGGCGCTATAAACTCAGCCCTGCTCACTGGACTCTAACAGGCATCAGCGCAATGCATTGTGGGTAAATTGGATTATTAAACACCTCTCCTGCACCTGACTTCTTGCTGTCTCTGGGTGAGCTGGAAAACCTGGGCCTCTGTTTCTCCATTTGCAGCTGTGCAATTTAGAAAGCCTGGAATTATAAACTATCACTACAGGTGCAGAAGAGCTGATTCCACCAGAATGTGATAGATACACATACACACATGTAGACACATACCAGTGATGTGCGGTGAGGTAAATGGCTGAGGAGGTACTGGCTAGCGCCAGAGCCAGATTTTCACACAATATATGAGCCAAAGGGTGCATGTGGGCATTATACACAGGTGCAGCAGTATATATACATGTGGGCATTATACACAGGTGCAGCAGTATATATACATGTGGGCATTATACACAGGTGCAGCAGTATATACATGTGGGCATTATACACAGGTGCAGCAGTATATACATATGGGCATTATACACAGGTGCAGCAGTATATATTATATACATGTGGGCATTATACACAGGTGCAGCAGTATATACATGTGGGCATTATACACAGGTGCAGCGGTATATATATATATATGCAGGCATTATACACAGATGCAGCAGTATATACATGCAGGCATTATACACAGATACATGTGGGCATTATACACAGGTGCAGCAGTATATTCATGTGGGCATTATACACAGGTGCAGCAGTATAGACATGTCGGCATTATACACAGGTGCAGCAGTATATACATGTGGGCATTATACACAGGTGCAGCAGTATATACATGTAGGCATTATACACAGGAGCAGCAGTATATACATGTGGGCATTATACATAGGTGCAGCGGTATATACATGTGGGCATTATACATAGGTGCAGCGGTATATACATGTGGGCATTATACACAGGTGCAACGGTATATACATGTGGGCATTATACACACCTGCCTCACCGCACTGCACACAACTTATATATATATATATATGTATATATATATATATACATATAATATAATATTTTTCCATGTGCTTTACGCTAAGCAGAGTTAAAATAACATCACTTTCTATATAAAATCCTCCTCTGCGTTCGGCGGCCCCCTTCCCGGGGGCTGACGATGGCCTGGATGTATAAATGACATGGGGAGATTTAATTAGGACAAGATTACTGTAACAAGCATGAGATTCCCCCGCACTCAGCGCATTCTGCTGTCCTTACTGAACAGGCCCAATACACAGTGATAATTTTACACTTCTTAAATATATTAACGTTTAATTATAACCTGTGATTATACGATAATGAAGGCAATGTTTAGATTGAAATTAGAAGCATGTGTAAAATTTCTAATTATGTCATGTAAATTTTAGCCTATTTGTCACAGTCAAATGTCAATCAAGTAAAGTCTAATTGATTGTGATGGACATGCAGAGAAACTGGAATGTCTGGAATACGACGCTTATTAGACAAGTTGTGCAGAGCCGGATGACGCAGCAATATTTTCTTCTGCATTGAAAATTGTTTAAAAAAATTATACCCAAAATTTGTCTCCTATTTTACTGAGGTCGTCACTAATAAGAGACTCATAACACAATAATAATACGTAGCTTCATCATTCTCCACGAGTGTCTGTGTCATTGTTCTACAATCACCGCTCATAACCACTTTATCCCATTGGATTATCAGGATTATTTTTTGTTTCTACTATAACAATAAATAGCGCATAGCGATCAGCCGGGTTCCGTCAGAAAGGCACATTGTTATCATCTACGTCTGCAACAGTTTATAATACGCAAGTGCTGTTAATGTAGCTATAATACACAAGAGAGGTGAATATATATATACACTCCTGTAAGTAACATCTGTGTGAATGATGAGTTCTCTAGTGTCGGTTCTGTGAATCCTAATGTTTTCATTTTAGCACTCAGTAGGAAAGCGCGGTATTATAAGGAATAACTGCTGGCTGGTATAAAATGACCCTGTCTGCAGCCTTTATATGGTAACTAGAGATGAGCGCCTGAAATTTTTCGGGTTTTGTGTTTTGGTTTTGGGTTCGGTTCCGCGGCCGTGTTTTGGGTTCGAACGCGTTTTGGCAAAACCTCACCGAATTTTTTTTGTCGGATTCGGGTGTGTTTTGGATTCGGGTGTTTTTTTCAAAAAACACTAAAAAACAGCTTAAATCATAGAATTTGGGGGTCATTTTGATCCCAAAGTATTATTAACCTCAAAAACCATAATTTACACTCATTTTCAGTCTATTCTGAATACCTCACACCTCACAATATTATTTTTAGTCCTAAAATTTGCACCGAGGTCGCTGTGTGAGTAAGATAAGCGACCCTAGTGGCCGACACAAACACCGGGCCCATCTAGGAGTGGCACTGCAGTGTCACGCAGGATGTCCCTTCCAAAAAACCCTCCCCAAACAGCACATGACGCAAAGAAAAAAAGAGGCGCAATGAGGTAGCTGTGTGAGTAAGATTAGCGACCCTAGTGGCCGACACAAACACCGGGCCCATCTAGGAGTGGCACTGCAGTGTCACGCAGGATGGCCCTTCCAAAAAACCCTCCCCAAACAGCACATGACGCAAAGAAAAAAAGAGGCGCAATGAGGTAGCTGTGTGAGTAAGATTAGCAACCCTAGTGGCCGACACAAACACCGGGCCCATCTAGGAGTGGCACTGCAGTGTCACGCAGGATGTCCCTTCCAAAAAACCCTCCCCAAACAGCACATGACGCAAAGAAAAAAAGAGGCGCAATGAGGTAGCTGTGTGAGTAAGATTAGCGACCCTAGTGGCCGACACAAACACCGGGCCCATCTAGGAGTGGCACTGCAGTGTCACGCAGGATGTCCCTTCCAAAAAACCCTCCCCAAACAGCACATGACGCAAAGAAAAAAAGAGGCGCAATGAGGTAGCTGACTGTGTGAGTAAGATTAGCGACCCTAGTGGCCGACACAAACACCGGGCCCATTTAGGAGTGGCACTGCAGTGTCACGCAGGATGTCCCTTCCAAAAAACCCTCCCCAATCAGCACATGATGCAAAGAAAAAGAAAAGAAAAAAGAGGTGCAAGATGGAATTGTCCTTGGGCCCTCCCACCCACCCTTATGTTGTATAAACAAAACAGGACATGCACACTTTAACCAACCCATCATTTCAGTGACAGGGTCTGCCACACGACTGTGACTGATATGACGGGTTGGTTTGGACCCCCCCCCCAAAAAGAAGCAATTAATCTCTCCTTGCACAAACTGGCTCTACAGAGGCAAGATGTCCACCTCATCATCACCCTCCGATATATCACCGTGTACATCCCCCTCCTCACAGATTATCAATTCGTCCCCACTGGAATCCACCATCTCAGCTCCCTGTGTACTTTGTGGAGGCAATTGCTGCTGGTCAATGTCTCCGCGGAGGAATTGATTATAATTCATTTTAATGAACATCATCTTCTCCACATTTTCTGGATGTAACCTCGTACGCCGATTGCTGACAAGGTGAGCGGCGGCACTAAACACTCTTTCGGAGTACACACTTGTGGGAGGGCAACTTAGGTAGAATAAAGCCAGTTTGTGCAAGGGCCTCCAAATTGCCTCTTTTTCCTGCCAGTATAAGTACGGACTGTGTGACGTGCCTACTTGGATGCGGTCACTCATATAATCCTCCACCATTCTATCAATGTTGAGAGAATCATATGCAGTGACAGTAGACGACATGTCCGTAATCGTTGTCAGGTCCTTCAGTCCGGACCAGATGTCAGCATCAGCAGTCGCTCCAGACTGCCCTGCATCACCGCCAGCGGGTGGGCTCGGAATTCTGAGCCTTTTCCTCGCACCCCCAGTTGCGGGAGAATGTGAAGGAGGAGATGTTGACAGGTCGCGTTCCGCTTGACTTGACAATTTTGTCACCAGCAGGTCTTTCAACCCCAGCAGACTTGTGTCTGCCGGAAAGAGAGATCCAAGGTAGGCTTTAAATCTAGGATCGAGCACGGTGGCCAAAATGTAGTGCTCTGATTTCAACAGATTGACCACCCGTGAATCCTTGTTAAGCGAATTAAGGGCTCCATCCACAAGTCCCACATGCCTAGCGGAATCGCTCCGTGTTAGCTCCTCCTTCAATGTCTCCAGCTTCTTCTGCAAAAGCCTGATGAGGGGAATGACCTGACTCAGGCTGGCAGTGTCTGAACTGACTTCACGTGTGGCAAGTTCAAAGGGCATCAGAACCTTGCACAACGTTGAAATCATTCTCCACTGCGCCTGAGACAGGTGCATTCCACCTACTATATCGTGCTCAATTGTATAGGCTTGAATGGCCTTTTGCTGCTCCTCCAACCTCTGAAGCATATAGAGGGTTGAATTCCACCTCGTTACCACTTCTTGCTTCAGATGATGGCAGGGCAGGTTCAGTAGTTTTTGGTGGTGCTTCAGTCTTCTGTACGTGGTGCCTGTACGCCGAAAGTGTCCCGCAATTCTTCTGGCCACCGACAGCATCTCTTGCACGCCCCTGTCGTTTTTTAAAAAATTCTGCACCACCAAATTCAAGGTATGTGCAAAACATGGGACGTGCTGGAATTTGCCCATATTTAATGCACACACAATATTGCTGGCGTTGTCCGATGCCACAAATCCACAGGAGAGTCCAATTGGGGTAAGCCATTCCACGATGATCTTCCTCAGTTGCCGTAAGAGGTTTTCAGCTGTGTGCGTATTCTGGAAAGCGGTGATACAAAGCGTAGCCTGCCTAGGAAAGAGTTGGCGTTTGCGAGATGCTGCTACTGGTGCCGCCGCTGCTGTTCTTGCGGCGGGAGTCCATACATCTACCCAGTGGGCTGTCACAGTCATATAGTCCTGACCCTGCCCTGCTCCACTTGTCCACATGTCCGTGGTTAAGTGGACATTGGGTACAACTGCATTTTTTAGGACACTGGTGAGTCTTTTTCTGACGTCCGTGTACATTCTCGGTATCGCCTGCCTAGAGAAGTGGAACCTAGATGGTATTTGGTAACGGGGGCACACTGCCTCAATAAATTGTCTAGTTCCCTGTGAACTAACGGCTGATACCGGACGCACGTCTAACACCAACATAGTTGTCAAGGCCTCAGTTATCCGCTTTGCAGCAGGATGACTGCTGTGATATTTCATCTTCCTCGCAAAGGACTGTTGAACAGTCAATTGCTTACTGGAAGTAGTACAAGTGGGCTTACGACTTCCCCTCTGGGATGACCATCGACTCCCAGCAGCAACAACAGCAGCGCCAGCAGCAGTAGGCGTTACACGCAAGGATGCATCGGAGGAATCCCAGGCAGGAGAGGAATCGTCAGAATTGCCAGTGACATGGCCTGCAGGACTATTGGCATTCCTGGGGAAGGAGGAAATTGACACTGAGGGAGTTGGTGGGGTGGTTTGCGTGAGCTTGGTTACAAGAGGAAGGGATTTACTGGTCAGTGGACTGCTTCCGCTGTCACCCAAAGTTTTTGAACTTGTCACTGACTTATTATGAATGCGCTGCAGGTGACGTATAAGGGAGGATGTTCCGAGGTGGTTAACGTCCTTACCCCTACTTATTACAGCTTGACAAAGGGAACACACGGCTTGACACCTGTTGTCCGCATTTCTGGTGAAATACCTCCACACCGAAGAGCTGATTTTTTTGGTATTTTCACCTGGCATGTCAACGGCCATATTCCTCCCACGGACAACAGGTGTCTCCCCGGGTGCCTGACTTAAACAAACCACCTCACCATCAGAATCCTCCTGGTCAATTTCCTCCCCAGCGCCAGCAACACCCATATCCTCCTCATCCTGGTGTACTTCAACACTGACATCTTCAATCTGACTATCAGGAACTGGACTGCGGGTGCTCCTTCCAGCACTTGCAGGGGGCGTGCAAATGGTGGAAGGCGCATGCTCTTCACGTCCAGTGTTGGGAAGGTCAGGCATCGCAACCGACACAATTGGACTCTCCTTGTGGATTTGGGATTTCGAAGAATGCACAGTTCTTTGCGGTGCTTTTGCCAGCTTGAGTCTTTTCATTTTTCTAGCGAGAGGCTGAGTGCTTCCATCCTCATGTGAAGCTGAACCACTAGCCATGAACATAGGCCAGGGCCTCAGCCGTTCCTTGCCACTCCGTGTCGTAAATGGCATATTGGCAAGTTTACGCTTCTCCTCCGACAATTTTATTTTAGGTTTTGGAGTCCTTTTTTTTCTGATATTTGGTGTTTTGGATTTGACATGCTCTGTACTATGACATTGGGCATCGGCCTTGGCAGACGACGTTGCTGGCATTTCATCGTCTCGGCCATGACTAGTGGCAGCAGCTTCAGCACGAGGTGGAAGTGGATCTTGATCTTTCCCTAATTTTGGAACCTCAACATTTTTGTTCTCCATATTTTAATAGGCACAACTAAAAGGCACCTCAGGTAAACAATGGAGATGGATACAAGTATACAATTATGGACTGCCTGCCGAGTGCAGACACAGAGGTAGCCACAGCCGTGAACTACCGTACTGTACTGTGTCTGCTGCTAATATAGACTGGTTGATAAAGAGATGTCTATGTAACTATGTATGTATAAAGAAGAAAGAAAAAAAAACCACGGTTTGGTGGTATACAATTATGGACGGACTGCCTGCCGAGTGCAGACACAGAGGTAGCCACAGCCGTGAACTACCGTACTGTACTGTGTCTGCTGCTAATATAGACTGGTTGATAAAGAGATGTCTATGTAACTATGTATGTATAAAGAAGAAAGAAAAAAAAACCACGGTTAGGTGGTATACAATTATGGACGGACTGCCTGCCGAGTGCCGACACAGAGGTAGCCACAGCCATGAACTACCGCACTGTACTGTGTCTGCTGCTAATATAGACTGGTTGATAAAGAGATAGTATACTCGTAACTAGTATGTATGTATAAAGAAAGAAAAAAAAACCACGGTTAGGTGGTATATACAATTATGGACGGGCTGCCGAGTGCCGACACAGAGGTAGCCACAGCCGTGAACTACCGCACTGTACTGTGTCTGCTGCTAATATATAGACTGGTTGATAAAGAGATAGTATACTCGTAACTAGTATGTATGTATAAAGAAAGAAAAAAAAACCATGGTTAGGTGGTATATACAATTATGGACGGGCTGCCGAGTGCCGACACAGAGGTAGCCACAGCCGTGAACTACCGCACTGTACTGTGTCTGCTGCTAATATATAGACTGGTTGATAAAGAGATAGTATACTCGTAACTAGTATGTATGTATAAAGAAAGAAAAAAAAACCACGGTTAGGTGGTATATACAATTATGGACGGGCTGCCGAGTGCCGACACAGAGGTAGCCACAGCCGTGAACTACCGCACTGTACTGTGTCTGCTGCTAATATAGACTGGTTGATAAAGAGATAGTATACTCGTAACTAGTATGTATGTATAAAGAAAGAAAAAAAAACCACGGTTAGGTGGTATATACAATTATGGACGGGCTGCCGAGTGCCGACACAGATGTAGCCACAGCCGTGAACTACCGCACTGTACTGTGTCTGCTGCTAATATAGACTGGTTGATAAAGAGATAGTATACTCGTAACTAGTATGTATGTATAAAGAAAGAAAAAAAAAACACGGTTAGGTGGTATATACAATTATGGACGGGCTGCCGAGTGCCGACACAGAGGTAGCCACAGCCGTGAACTACCGCACTGTACTGTGTCTGCTGCTAATATAGACTGGTTGATAAAGAGATAGTATACTCGTAACTAGTATGTATGTATAAAGAAAGAAAAAAAAACCACGGTTAGGTGGTATATACAATTATGGACGGGCTGCCGAGTGCCGACACAGAGGTAGCCACAGCCGTGAACTACCGCACTGTACTGTGTCTGCTGCTAATATATAGACTGGTTGATAAAGAGATAGTATACTCGTAACTAGTATGTATGTATAAAGAAAGAAAAAAAAACCACGGTTAGGTGGTATATACAATTATGGACGGGCTGCCGAGTGCCGACACAGAGGTAGCCACAGCCGTGAACTACCGCACTGTACTGTGTCTGCTGCTAATATATAGACTGGTTGATAAAGAGATAGTATACTCGTAACTAGTATGTATGTATAAAGAAAGAAAAAAAAACCACGGTTAGGTGGTATATACAATTATGGACGGGCTGCCGAGTGCCGACACAGAGGTAGCCACAGCCGTGAACTACCGCACTGTACTGTGTCTGCTGCTAATATAGACTGGTTGATAAAGAGATAGTATACTCGTAACTAGTATGTATGTATAAGGAAAGAAAAAAAAACCACGGTTAGGTGGTATATACAATTATGGACGGGCTGCCGAGTGCCGACACAGAGGTAGCCACAGCCGTGAACTACCGCACTGTACTGTGTCTGCTGCTAATATATAGACTGGTTGATAAAGAGATAGTATACTCGTAACTAGTATGTATGTATAAAGAAAGAAAAAAAAACCACGGTTAGGTGGTATATACAATTATGGACGGGCTGCCGAGTGCCGACACAGAGGTAGCCACAGCCGTGAACTACCGCACTGTACTGTGTCTGCTGCTAATATATAGACTGGTTGATAAAGAGATAGTATACTCGTAACTAGTATGTATGTATAAAGAAAGAAAAAAAAACCACGGTTAGGTGGTATATACAATTATGGACGGGCTGCCGAGTGCCGACACAGAGGTAGCCACAGCCGTGAACTACCGCACTGTACTGTGTCTGCTGCTAATATAGACTGGTTGATAAAGAGATAGTATACTCGTAACTAGTATGTATGTATAAAGAAAGAAAAAAAAAAAACCACGGTTAGGTGGTATATACAATTATGGACGGGCTGCCGAGTGCCGACACAGAGGTAGCCACAGCCGTGAACTACCGCACTGTACTGTGTCTGCTGCTAATATATAGACTGGTTGATAAAGAGATAGTATACTCGTAACTAGTATGTATGTATAAAGAAAGAAAAAAAAACCACGGTTAGGTGGTATATACAATTATGGACGGGCTGCCGAGTGCCGACACAGAGGTAGCCACAGCCGTGAACTACCGCACTGTACTGTGTCTGCTGCTAATATATAGACTGGTTGATAAAGAGATAGTATACTCGTAACTAGTATGTATGTATAAAGAAAGAAAAAAAAACCACGGTTAGGTGGTATATACAATTATGGACGGGCTGCCGAGTGCCGACACAGAGGTAGCCACAGCCGTGAACTACCGCACTGTACTGTGTCTGCTGCTAATATAGACTGGTTGATAAAGAGATAGTATACTCGTAACTAGTATGTATGTATAAAGAAAGAAAAAAAAACCACGGTTAGGTGGTATATACAATTATGGACGGGCTGCCGAGTGCCGACATAGAGGTAGCCACAGCCGTGAACTACCGCACTGTACTGTGTCTGCTGCTAATATAGACTGGTTGATAAAGAGATAGTATACTCGTAACTAGTATGACTATAAAGAAAGAAAAAAAAACCACGGTTAGGTGGTATATACAATTATGGACGGGCTGCCGAGTGCCGACACAGAGGTAGCCACAGCCGTGAACTACCGCACTGTACTGTGTCTGCTGCTAATATAGACTGGTTGATAAAGAGATAGTATACTACTAATATTATATATACTGGTGGTCAGGTCACTGGTCACTAGTCACACTGGCAGTGGCACTCCTGCAGCAAAAGTGTGCACTGTTTAATTTTAATATAATATTATGTACTCCTGGCTCCTGCTATAACCTATAACTGGCACTGCAGTGCTCCCCAGTCTCCCCCACAATTATAAGCTGTGTGAGCTGAGCACAGTCAGATATATATATACATTGATGCAGCACACTGGGCTGAGCAGTGCACACAGATATGGTATGTGACTGAGTCACTGTGTGTATCGTTTTTTTCAGGCAGAGAACGGATATATTAAATAAAACAAACAACTGCACTGTCTGGTGGTCACTGTGGTCGTCAGTCACTAAACTCTGCACTCTCTTCTACAGTATCACAGCCTCAGGTCAATCTCTCTCTCTCTCTCTCAACCCTAATCTAAATGGAGAGGACGCCAGCCACGTCCTCTCCCTATCAATCTCAATGCACGTGTGAAAATGGCGGCGACGCGCGGCTCCTTATATAGAATCCGAGTCTCGCGAGAATCCGACAGCGTCATGATGACGTTCGGGCGCGCTCGGGTTAACCGAGCAAGGCGGGAGGATCCGAGTCTGCTCGGACCCGTGAAAAAAACATGAAGTTCGTGCGGGTTCGGATTCAGAGAAACCGAACCCGCTCATCTCTAATGGTAACGCCTAATAATATCCTTATCTTACACAGCAGGGGGAACTTTATACCTAACATGAACTTCTATACGCACTATTTTACAATCCTATGCTACATATTTATATGCCCAGGAATGACAATAGCCTTCTTCTTATCTTGGTGAAAAACTGCTGCAACTGGTGCCTGATTTACACAAACAACATCTTCATCATCAACATCCTCATTAATGGCCTCAGCTACACACATATCCTCCTCATCCTGTTGCACTTCCACAGTGGCATCCTCAATTTCTATGTCATCAGCTATATTTCTGCTGCTCATACTCACATTTGCAGAGGGTACAAAAATGGTGGAAGGAGGTTTCTCTATGAGTACAATTTCAGAGAGCTCAGGCTCACACATATCACACATTATGACATTTCTGAACACACAGTTTGTTCTTCAGCCTTAGTGGGTTTTCTGCACTGATCTGCCTGTTTTACATTGGACACCTCTTCTAGTGAGAAGGTGTTGCATCATCATTTGACATTACAGAAGATGATGCCTGACTAACCGTAGTTCTAGAACCACCAATCACAAACAAAGGCCAAGGCCTGAACCTTTCCTTGCCACTGCATGTGGTGAATGGCATGTTGCCAATTTTATGTTTTTTTTTTGGCAGTAAACTTTCCCTGTATTGTGAAATATTTTTTTGCTTTCAGGTGCCCTCTCTTAAACCCTCTATGCCCTTGAGCAAGAGCTTTAGTAGATGTTGAAGTACTAATATCATGATCATTATGACTGGCAGCAGCCACAGCACTAGTACTGGTTGCGGCTTCTGCTCTTCCATCAACTGATCGTAGTCTACTCACAGAGCTTATATTATTAATGCGGTGGCACTGCACCTACTGAACTTTATTAAACACACACAAGTTTTACAAAAAACAAACTCTTTTTCTGTTCTTTTACAAATGTCAACTTCACTTTGTGACTCACAGTGCTTATATTATTAACACAGTGGCATGGCGCTTTTTTCTGTTTTTTAACAAATGACAAAAACTTCACCAAAAATTTTGCGGGCACCAATGTGCACCAAAAAAGGTTTACTGCTGCCCTGTATTAGGAGCTCTGGGCTGCAATGTAGGCATTGCAGTGACAAAAAAACATCAGTGTGCACAAAGGGTTAATGCCGTCCCTGTATTAGGAGCTCTGGGATGCAGTGCAGCTTACAGCACCAGTGTGACTGATGTGCACCAGTAAAATAAAGAGTTATTGTTATGGTTGAAAAAAATAATGGCATTAAGATAAAAATAAAGTACGCTGCCCTAGGAGCTCTGGGCTGTGCACAGTGCCCCAGTAAGGAGGATATATATTGTCCAGTATCTGCTGTGAAACGGCACCCGAATCATCAGGATAAAGGACTTATATTGAATCCAAAACATGCAAGATCTGACATCGGGAAGATGATGTTTTACTTAATTTTGGAATCCGAGAAAGGCAGGAAAACCAGAGCAGGGGCTCGGATTCTTCAGAGAGGTTGATAAGTACCAGAAGGCTCACAGACTGCCCATGGATGCAGGAGTTAGTGGCTGGAACCAGTGCTTGAGAACTCAGGGAACAGCACAGCGAGTAATACAGAAATAAGTAGCACACCTGGAATCCACCAATGGTGGTTCAAACCAACTACCAGAGCTTGATGGCTGGAGCCTATACCCTCCAGGTGGAGTATAGATCAAGCACCCAGAGTGTCCACACTAGCCCCAACTGCCAGAGAGAGATCCCTCAGGACAACAACTACCATTGATGGTGGTACTGATGGTATGGAGAGCAGAGAGTCCTAGAGATGGATAGGATCTGCAAAACAGGGAAGGCAGGGTCTCACTGAGTGGCTGTTCAGCCTGAAGTATAACGGTAGTTAGTCTACTTGAACCTGCAATAAGCAGGTAGATGTATTCAGAGGACTTGTCAGTACACCAGTAGACTGAAGACTTGGCAGCATAAGTACTATGGAAGTCTTCAGGGATACTTCAGGTAACTGCACAGTCTAGGACAAGGAAATAGCAACCTAGACAGGACTGATCCACATTGGAACTAGAATTGGACCAGAGAAAGTACAAATTGAACTGGACTGGGCCCGGATACTTCAACTGAACTGGAACTGAAGGTGGTGCAACTTGATCTGGACTAGAACCAGAGGCTTGAGCTGGACTGGAACCATAGGCTTTAAACGGACTAGAGCCAGAGGCTTGAACCAAACTGGAACCGGAGAAAGTGTAGCTTGAAAACAGGATGAAAACAGAGCAGGCAGAACCAGCAGACTCAGAGGCAGCGGCAGGGCAGAAATCCAGCAGATAGGTTCAGGCAGCTGATCAGAGACTGGAGATAAATGTGTGAGAGAAACTGAGTGTTAGAGAGAGAAAGAAAGAGTATTTGAGTGAAAGAGCAAGTGTGTGTGTGTGTGTGTGTGTGTGTGTGTGTGTGTGTGTGTGTGTGTGTGTGTGTGTGTGTGTGTGTGAGAGAGAGAGAGAGAGAGAGAGAGAGAGAGTGAAAGAGAGTGAAAGAGAGTGTGTGTTAATGAAAGATAGAGAGTGCATGAGAGAGAGAGGTCCAGGCAGCGTCAGGAACACCATTGAGCAGAATAGATTGTAGATGATACATTGCACCTGTACTCACAAGCTGCATGGAGCCATGTTTCTCATTGCTAAGGCTTCATTGCCAACATAAGGAAAGGAATTCCCAGACACTTTACTTATAGGAGTGGGCATATAACTACATTACAGTCCGTGTGTTGCAATCTCCATCATTACCTGCTCACTGAACATGGCTGTAATCTCACATTTGTAGAGAACAGACGGTTAGTTGTGATAGGGAGATTATCTCTCTATCCTGCCCGTTTCACTATGGTGTGGGCAGGATACAGGAGATTTGCCTGCTCTTCAGGGGGTGCAGGGGGCTACCCTAAAAATCAGGAGCCTCCCGCAATTTCCGGGAGAGTAGGCACGTATGGCCCAATTCTGCACATTGATTTATAATGAGGTCTTATTTGTGTGAGGAGATGCTCTAGTGAGCTACAGACTGGTCCCTAGCTGCAGGACCGGTGGATATGTTCCTCAGCTGTGACACTCTCTAATGAGCATTGCTTGGTTTTTTTAAGGTAATTTATTGCTGGACATTCTAGGGTAAGGGTATTGGGGGTTGATTGGGATCATTGCATACACATGCCTACTTTCTCTATTTAAGGGTCATTAGAAGGCTGGAAGTGCAAAAATGTAAAAGTGCAGTTTACATTTTAAATATAATCTCAGCGCTATAGTGGCATTAAACCAAAGGGGAACAGAAGGAGAAAATTCTAAAACCAATCTGATCTTCAGAGGGACTGAGTTAAATCAACAGTTGTGAGTTCACTAATTCTCCACTACAGAAACCTGGATGCTCAACACTAACTACCTGTTGGGTCACTGCAAAACTGTACATCCGTACTTAGAACTATTTGTACTTTTCATAACAATCAGACTGCATATCTGTGAAAATTTGCCTTTATACCCATGCTAGCCCTGTCTGATTTATCAGTATTTTTTGTCCTGACTCTCATCCATCTACTCTTTGTCTACTTTAGTATCCACTTTCTGCACCTATTACCCATTGTGCTCAGTAAGGCATAGTTAATGAAGGCATACTGAGCTGATGATTACATAGTCAAATACAGTATAATTAATCACCTTACATCAGCTAAACATTTGACTCACTGGTAGTCTGTATTAAATAGCCATAGTATTCCTTTAGATGCAATCTAGGGTCAGCTGTGCTGATCAATGAATGTTGGCAAATGCAAATTGTTCATAACATGAAAATGAGCTGCCGAACAACACCAGTAAACAGTTATTTACATGTTTAACTTTAATAATAGCAACTTTATTATGCTCTGAGCCACTTCACACACATCTCAAGGTATGGTAACAGTAAAGGAGGTGGAGTTGAAATATTACTATCCCAATCTTTCACATACACAGTTCTACCACAGGTTCCATCACTCACAATCACATCATTTGAAGTTAATTCTATCAGGATTTACACTCCTTCCTCTGCGTGTTGCAGCTCTCTATCGCCCACCTGGGCAACCCAAACAATTTCTGAAAGATTTTTCTGGCTGGCTCCTTAAATTCCTATCCTCTGACATCTCCACCATCATCATGGATGATTTCAATATTGTGATTGATAGTCTGAAATTTACTGCTCAAGCCTCCAAACTACTCTTGCTTACCTCTTCTCATGGCCTCTTCCAATGGACTGACTCCTCTAGTCATCAGGAGGATCACTGCCTTGATCTTCTATTCACTAGACTATGCTCAGTTTCTTAATTCGCTAACACCCCATTTCCTCTCTCAGATCACAACCTTAACACCTGCATGCTCTTCTCCATAACTTCAAACTCACTGTCACCGAAGTCTTCCAATCTTCCTCAAACCCACAGAAATATTAACAATTAAATTCTAAGAATTTTCCACCTCTCTGCAACAACTGCTCTTAGTTGATTTCTGCATTTACTTCTCCTGAGATGGCTGTATCACACCTGTACAAGACTCTAAAAATAGACTTTGATGAAGGGTCTCCAGCTACCCATCACAATCCAGGTAGGCCTAGAAGCCAACTGTGGCACTCTAAATTAGCAAGACAACTACGTAAAGTTGAATGTCAGTGGCGTAAATCTCGTACTCCAAGCGACTTCCTCACATACAGTATAAGACCATTTACCGCTCCTATCGTAATGTCCTGTACACTGTCAAACATATTGCTAAGCTCTCACCTCTGCTCAAGCCTCTAACCCCAAGTGAATTTTTAATACATTTAAATCACTTCTCAAACCTCCCTCACCCAACCCACCAATCACTATCAAGGTGTTTCCTACTGTACTTCAAAGACATGATTGATAAAATCTGAGATGAAATGGCATGCTCTTCCACAGCCAGTGACCCGCTTAATTACCTTCCTGAACCCTCTATCCCCTTCTCCTCATTTGATCCCACAAAGGAAGATGAAGTATCTGCACTCTTCTTATCCTCCTACTCTACTACCTCTCCTCTTGATCCTAAAATCTGTAATCTCTCTCTGTCTACTGGTATCATTCCTTTGGGAGGCACTTGATATCCCATCTGTCGGGATCCCAGCGCTCTGCAAACCGGCGCTGGGATTCTGACCGCCGGGATGCAGACAACTATTCTCCCTTTTGGGGTGTCCATAACAGCCCTGGAGGGAGAATAAATAGCATGGCACGCGTAGCACACCACCGTACCTGCATGGGGCTCTTTTGCACTCACCCCACTGCCAGCATTCCGGTGGTCGGGATCCCGGCGCTGTTATGCTGAGCGCTGGGATTCTGAGTGCTGTTATATCATAGTACACTCCTTTACTTCACTGTTTAAGCATGCAGCAAATACTCTGATTCAGAAAATATAAAATTCTAACCCTAACTCTCTCTCTCAAACTACTCTTCCATCTCACAGCTCCCATGCCTCTCTCCCATCCCATCTCTCAGCTCCCATGCCCCTCCTGTTCCATCTCTCAGCTCCCATGCCTCTCTAAGCTACTTGAGAGACTTGTCTACACTCGCCTCACATACTTTCTTAATTCACCCAACTTATTGGACCCACTTCAGTCAGGCTTTCATTCCCAACACTCCACAGAGACAGCACTGACTAAAGTGGTGCATGACCTGGTCACTGCGAAGTCCAAAGGCCATTACTCACTTCTTATTCTTGTAGATCTCTCTGCTGCATGTGACACTGTGACCACTCTCTTCTCATGCAGACACTACAATCCCTAGGTCTTCAGGACACAGCCCTCTCTTGGTTCCTATCCTACCTATCTAATCGCTCCTTCAGTGTCCGTTTCTCTGATTCTACCTCCTCTTCTCTACCTCTATCAGTAGAAGTACCGTCTTCTGTCCTCTGCTTTTCTCAATCTATACCTCATCTCTCGGTAAACTAAGCAGCTCTTTTGGATTTCAGTATCATCTGTACGCAGATGATATAAAAATCTCCCTTTCCTGCCCAGATCTGTCACCATCTGTATTGTCACTGAATGCCTTTGATGATCTGTGTCTCATCTGTGATACTCATCTTGTAGGTGGCGTTCACTGAGACGTCTTGGGAACATGGTGCAAATAAACCAATGTAAATAATATACAATGATATACAGTTGTGATATGGGAAACATTATACATAGAGGTCAGGCCAGTGGCAGGAGAAAGATTTGATGTGATTAAAGATTGTCACCTGAACTCAGGCTGCACTTTCAGGTAATGTTTGGACTTTGTTCAATATACAAACACCTGTCACTCACTCTAAGTCTGCGCAGTGTCTGCAGAGCGACTGGGAGGTGAACGTCACTGCAGTATGTGTGTAATCTGCAAAAATAGCCCAAAGGTCCGACATGCTCTCATTATTCCAGTGTTGATTAATGCTCCATTCACTAACAATCCTGTACACAGGCTTATACAATACACTCAGCAATGACGTTTCTCTTCTACACGTCCATAGAAGCCAGTGATTCAGCTGACAGACTGCGACCAACAGTGACAAATACAAGCAGCAGAAATCATTCCTCTGCTTACACAAATCACTGTACAATGGGGGTCATTCAGAGCTGATCGTAGATGTGCTAAATGTAGCACATCTATGATCAGCATCCCTGACATTTGGGGGGACGCCCAGCACAGGGCTAGTCCGCCCCGCATGTCAGGCCCTGCCCCCCTCCCCCCAGCACAGGGCTAGTCCGCCCCGCATGTCAGGCCCTGCCCCCCCTCCCCCCAGCACAGGGCTAGTCCACCCCGCATGTCAGTCCCTGCCCCCCCCCCTCCCCCCAGCACAGGGCTAGTCCGCCCCGCATGTCAGGCCCTGCCCCCCCTCCCCCCAGCACAGGGCTAGTCCACCCCACATGTCAGTCCCTGCCCCCCCTTCTCCCCCCAGCACAGGGCTAGTCCACCCCGCATGTCAGGCCCTGCCCCCCCTCCCCCCAGCACAGGGCTAGTCCACCCCGCATGTCAGTCCCTGTCTCCCCCTCCCCCCAGCACAGGGCTAGTCCACCCCGCATGTCAGTCCCTGTCCCCCCCTCCCCCCAGCACAGGGCTAGTCCGCCCCGCATGTCAGGCCCTGCCCCCCCCTCCCCCCAGCACAGGGCTAGTCCACCCCGCATGTCAGGCCCTGCCCCCCCTCCCCCAGCACAGGGCTAGTCCGCCCCGCATGTCAGGCCCTGCCCCCCCTCCCCCAGCACAGGGCTAGTCCACCCCGCATGTCAGGCCCTGCCCCCCTCCTCCCAGCACAGGGCTAGTCCGCCCCGCATGTCAGGCCCTGCCCCCCTCCCCCCAGCACAGGGCTAGTCCGCCCCGCATGTCAGGCCCTGCCCCCCCTCCCCCAGCACAGGGCTAGTCCGCCCCGCATGTCAGGCCCTGCCCCCCCTCCCCCAGCACAGGGCTAGTCCGCCCCGCATGTCAGGCCCTGCCCCCCCTCCCCCAGCACAGGGCTAGTCCACCCCGCATGTCAGGCCCTGCCCCCCCTCCCCCAGCACAGGGCTAGTCCACCCCGCATGTCAGGCCCTGCCCCCACTCCCCCAGCACAGGGCTAGTCCGCCCCGCATGTCAGGCCCTGCCCCCCCTCCCCCAGCACAGGGCTAGTCCACCCCGCATGTCAGGCCCTGCCCCCCCTCCTCCCAGCACAGGGCTAGTCCGCCCCGCATGTCAGGCCCTGCCCCCCCTCCCCCAGCACAGGGCTAGTCCGCCCCGCATGTCAGGCCCTGCCCCCCCTTCTCCCCCCAGCACAGGGCTAGTCCACCCCGCATGTCAGTCCCTCCCCCCAGCACAGGGCTAGTCCACCCCACATGTCAGGCCCTGCCCCCCCTCCCCCCAGCACAGGGCTAGTCCACCCCACATGTCAGGCCCTGTTCCCCCCCTCCCCCCAGCACAGGGCTAGTCCACCCCACATGTCAGGCCCTGTTCCCCCCCTCCCCCCAGCACAGGGCTAGTCCGCCCCCCTCCCGCGAAGAAGTACAAAAGCATCGCACAGCGGTGATGCTTTGGTACTTCAGGAGTAGCTTTTGCGCGCTGGCAGGGAGATACCCGTCGCTGCTCGGGTCGCAGCGGCTGCCGTGGCCCTCCCACCCGCCCCCCAAATGGTCCAGGCATGCCTGCGTTGCCCAGACCGTGCCCCCTAAATGGCGGCCAAATGCCACCGGCCTGCTCCCTCCCGCCCAGCGATCGCCTCTGCCTGTCAATCAGGCAGAGGCGATCGCTAGCCTAAGACTGCCGTCGACTATCTGCCATGATTGGGACTGAATGGCCCACACTGTTCTGCTGAGCTCAGAGATAACTATCACACGGGTAACCCGGCTGACCCTGGCTGCAAATCCCTCCCAAACCGAGCAGTCGATAATCTCATACGTTCAGCCTAAAAATGTATTTAAGAAAAAAGATCTTTAATGGATGAATGGGTCTATTTACTAAGCATTGGATGGAGATAAAGTGCCAGCCAATCAGCTCCTAACTGTAATTTTTCAAAAACAGCCTGTAACACGTCAGTTGGGAGCTGATTGTCTGGTACCCTATCTCCGTCCACTTTATCTCCATCCAAGGCTTAGTAAATAGACCCCCAAGTTTTATAGTGTTACGGGTTACTTATAAGGACAGCATTTCTATGCCCCCCTTGTAGTCGGTTTGATTTCCTGTGCAGCGCTCTGCTTGGCCAATAGCTGATCCCTATGGCGCTGATCCTGCGACATCTATAGACAATTCAGCGACGGATGTGTACAAATGGCGGCATGTTGTCAATTAGCGACTCACAGATACTAGAAATTCCTCATTCATGAGAATCAAAAAAAGTGTACAGCGGGCTGCCTGCCATGTCAGCGTCAGGTGGACACACAGGCCCTTATAGTGGGGGCTCCAGAGGTGCGGCTGCTGCACAGTCCAAAAATCAAATAGGGGAATCCACACCAACTGCCAGTGAGTCCCGGCCGGCGATGTTCGGCAGTGTTTGGGGTGGCAGTTGGTGTGATGTTCGGCAGTGTTTGGGGTGGCAGTTGGTGTGATGTTCGGCAGTGTTTGGGGTGGCAGGTGGTGCGATGTTCGGCAGCGTTTGGGGTGGCAGTTGGTGTGATGTTCGGCAGCGTTTGGGGTGGCAGTTGGTGTGATGTTCGGCAGTGTTTGGGGTGGCAGTTGGTGCGATGTTCGGCAGTGTTTGGGGTGGCAGTTGGTGTGATGTTCGGCAGTGTTTGGGGTGGCAGTTGGTGTGATGTTCGGCAGTGTTTGGGGTGGCAGTTGGTGTGATGTTCGGCAGTGTTTGGGGTGGCAGGTGGTGCGATGTACGGCAGCGTTTGGGGTGGCAGTTGGTGTGATGTTCGGCAGCGTTTGGGGTGGCAGTTGGTGTGATGTTCGGCAGTGTTTGGGGTGGCAGTTGATGTGATGTTCGGCAGTGTTTGGGGTGGCAGTTGGTGTGATGTTCGGTAGTGTTTGGGGTGGCAGTTGGTGTGATGTTTGGCAGTGTTTGGGGTGGCAGTTGGTGTGATGTTCGGTAGTGTTTGGGGTGGCAGTTGGTGTGATGTTTGGCAGTGTTTGGGGTGGCAGTTGGTGTGATGTTTGGCAGTGTTTGGGGTGGCAGTTGATGTGATGTTCGGCAGTGTTTGGGGTGGCAGTTGGTGTGATGTTCGGCAGTGTTTGGGGTGGCAGTTGGTGTGATGTTTGGCAGTGTTTGGGGTGGCAGTTGGTGTGATGTTCGGCAGTGTTTGGGGTGGCAGTTGGTGTTATGTTCGGCAGTGTTTGGGGTGGCAGTTGGTGTGATGTTCGGCAGTGTTTGGGGTGGCAGTTGGTGTGATGATCGGCAGTGTTTGGGGTGGCAGTTGGTGTGATGTTCGGCAGTGTTTGGGGTGGCAGTTGATGTGATGTTCGGCAGTGTTTGGGGTGGCAGTTGGTGTGATGTTCGGCAGTGTTTGGGGTGGCAGTTGGTGTGATGTTCGGCAGTGTTTGGGGTGGCAGTTGGTGTGATGATCGGCAGTGTTTGGGGTGGCAGTTGGTGTGATGTTCGGCAGTGTTTGGGGTGGCAGTTGGTGTGATGATCGGCAGTGTTTGGGGTGGCAGTTGGTGTGATGTTCAGCAGTGTTTGGGGTGGCAGTTGGTGTGATGTTCAGCAGTGTTTGGGGAGGCAGCTTGTGTGATGTTTGGCAGTGTTTGGGGTGGCAGTTGGTGCGATGTTCGGCAGTGTTTGGGGTGGCAGTTGGTGCGATGTTCGGCAGCGTTTGGGGTGGCAGTTGGTGCGATGTTCGGCAGTGTTTGGGGTGGCAGTTGGTGTGATGTTCGGCAGCGTTTGGGGTGGCAGTTGGTGTGATGTTCTTCAGTGTTTGGGGTGGTAGTTGGTGTGATGTTTGGCAGTGTTTGGGGTGGCAGTTGGTGTGATGTTCGGCAGTGTTTGGGGTGGCAGTTGGTGTGATGTTCGGCAGTGTTTGGGGTGGCAGTTGGTGTGATGTTCGGCAGTGTTTGGGGTGGCAGTTGGTATGATGTTTGGCAGTGTTTTGGGTGGCAGTTGGTGTGATGTTCGGCAGTGTTTGGGGTGGCAGTTGGTGTGATGTTCGGCAGTGTTTGGGGTGGCAGTTGGTGTGATGTTCAGCAGTGTTTGGGGTGGCAGTTGGTGTGATGTTCGGCAGTGTTTGGGGAGGCAGTTGGTGTGATGTTTGGCAGTGTTTGGTGAGGCAGTTTGTGTGATGTTTGGCAGTGTTTGGGGTGGCAGTTGGTGTGATGTTCGGCAGTGTTTGGGGTGGCAGTTGGTGCGATGTTCGGCAGTGTTTGGGGTGGCAGTTGGTGCGATGTTCGGCAGTGTTTGGGGTGGCAGTTGGTGCGATGTTCGGCAGTGTTTGGGGTGGCAGTTGGTGTGATGTTCGGTAGTGTTTGGGGTGGCAGTTGGTGTGATGTTTGGCAGTGTTTGGGGTGGCAGTTGGTGTGATGTGTGGCAGTGTTTGGGGTGGCAGTTGGTATGATGTTCGGCAGTGTTTGGGGTGGCAGTTGGTGCAATGTTTGCCAGTGTTTGGGGTGGCAGTTGGTGTGGATCTCCTATTTTAATTGTGACTGTGCTGCAGCCCCCACCTCTGCTATTGGACGCTTCCCGACATCCTGAAAAGGGATGAATGATTGGACAGGTGGCTAATTAATGTACAGGCTGCGCAGATCTAGCTGTCCTGTTATGGAGTCCACTGATGCCACCAGAGAGGAGCCCACATGAACTGAAGTCAGTCATGCATCACGAGCGAACTGCTCTTTGCCTGGTCAGCAAAGCCCAAATACGGCCAATTATAGCGTGGGAGCTACCTGTGGATAGATGCTGGGCAACGTCAGGTGAAAGACACCAAACTGGCTGACATAGTGTAGGGAGGTTATCATTAGTAAATGGGATGATCTCTTCTGCCCTGTGTGGAAACAGAAGACCTCTCCCCAGTGACCATTGCCGATCCCCTTACCTTCCAAGTCCAGATCTCAGGGGACTCCCCCACTGGCCTGACGTGGCCTCCAGAGTTTGATGGCTCTGGTGCCTCCAGCAATTGAAGGCTTCAAGGAAGGGCAAAGTGTTGGGGGCAGCGTAGCATGTCGGGTACAGAAGATAAACTGGTGGATTGGTCACAGACCTCAAAATGTGACGATACTCCTGCCACCTTCTACAGGGGGTGTTTATATTTCATGAGGTGTTGTGGGATCACTGTTCATGAGGGATTGGTCCATCCAGTTCTCTCCGAGGGGAGTATTTATTCCTTACCAGAATTTAGAGACGGTAATTAGAATTTCTTACTGATGCTTTTTGCAGCAATAAGAAATTAACAAGGCCCCGAAATGGAATTAAAATTCGGACGGACCCTGTCCCTGCAATGTGTAAAGAAGTGAAATGATCGCAGAAGCAAACACTTCACTTCCATAACGGGGAGCCGGGGCCGCTCATGTGGGGTCCTCTGTCCCAAACATGGGTGGCGACCATTGAGGGGAGGCTTCCAGATGATCTTCTCCTGGTATTTTCAGTGATCTGTAGTCCATAACCTACAGCGGCACAGCACTATCTGAAGAAGGCATTAAGAGACGGGAACAGACTCTTTGGTAAATCTGCCAGCTTCTATGGGGGCTGCGGCTGCTGTGATAAATGGAGGGACCATGGCAGACATGGAGATATCTGCTCAGGCATCTCCTTCACACATTAGGGGATCATTAATAGTTGCAGGTGTCCCCTGAAAATTGGTGTTTTCAGGGGACATGCTGCAAATATTCAGTGATAAATAAGCCTCAAGGAGAGGTTGCAGACCTGATGCCTCTACTGCGATCAGATAGTCGCCGCCCATAGAGAATGAAAACCTGCCCTGTACAAGTGTGCGAATGCATGTGTACGCCGTGCGAAAACGTCACCAGACAGCGGACATCTGCAAATCCATTCGCAACTCATTCACCATCGAATGAGTTTTCCAGTCTGTGCAGTCTATAGCCCAGGACTTACTCCTACTGTGTGATAGAACCAGGCTGATCGGGGCCGGAGCTGACGTCACACACCCTCCCTGAAAACACTTGCACACGCGTTTCCCTGACACTCCCAGAAAACGTCCAGTTACCACCCACAAACATCCTCTTCCTGTCACTCACCTTTGAACGTCTAGTAATCAAAATTTTTGCACCATCCCGTCGATTTCACACAACAGTGATCAGGTCTGAATCATGATCCCAAAGATTGGGATCCCAACAGTCAGAATGCAGACAGTGGCATCACGTCGGTCAGAATCCCGACGGGTTCCGTCAGTAAGTACTGGGGTTTGGTTCAGGGTTAGAGTTAGGCACTAGGGGGATGGTTAGGGTAATGCTGCGCGAGGGGTAGTTGCTGTCAGCATTCGCGACCACCGGGATTTCCGATACCATCCCCCCAGGAGAGCTCAGCAGGGGACCTGGCTATACCTCATGTATACACCATTTGGGCTAGTAATAAAGAAATTCGTTTATTTATTTTTACAGCTCGCGCTTAATATGAAGTACAAGTTAAATTCAAAATGTATAATGTCTGAAATAAATTGTTATTGTCGTGGTCCAGCCCATACATATGGTGTACCTTTCTTTAATCAGTTAATGTCATGTGTACTTGTCGCTGGAGAGACAGTGACTACAGTCAGCCTATCTAGTCACTGGGAACCATGGAGCATACCGAGGCATGGGGTAAGCAGTGCTGCGTACCTCACCTTTGTCCCCGTTCCCAGTGAATGGGCAGGCTACCTTAGTTGGGGACGGCTGTCTGCTCTGTGACATGATAAAGACATCAGACCTGCAGGATGACTGCACCCCTGGAAACACTGTGACACAAGATGTGCTCCTCAGAACATCATGGTGGCGTATGGTAGATGAATTTTGGCTCTACGCTTTATGGTAATTGTGGTGTGTGCGTCATTGGGAGCTGGCTCTTCATCTGCAATGATAAAATCTCACATGAAAGATACTTCTGCTTTTCCCGGCTCCCATAATCTGTTAAACATTTATCCGGAGCCGGTCACCTTGTAAACTACACGGACAGATATTCCCACTCAGCAATCATATGAAATGGTAATGGTAATTCACATCTAACCTGAAGATATGGAAGAATGTCTCCTTTCTCCAAGTGAGATTAGCCACAAAATCATCAGGTCCATAATACCATGCGTTAGCTGCTTCATGGCAAATCCAACATACTAAAGGAAGATAACTGGAACCATCACTGAGACTGATGAGTGCGGCCTATCCGGTCACTAGGAAACAGTGACATCACTGAGAGCGCAGCCTATCCAGTCACTAGGAACCAGTGACGTCACTGAGGATACAGCGTATCCAGTCACTAGGAGCCAGTGACATCACTCAGAGCGCAGCCTATCCAGTCATTAGGAGCCAGTGACATCACTGAGAGTGCAACCTATCCAGTCACTAGGAGCCAGTGACATCACTGAGTGCAGCCTATCCAGTCACTAGGAAGCAGTGACATCACTGAGAGTGCAGCCTATCCAGTCACTAGGAGCCAGTGACATCACTGAGTGCAGCCTATCCAGTCACTAGGAGCCAGTGACATCACTCAGAGCGCAGCCTATCCAGTCACTAGGAAGCAGTGACATCACTGAGAGTGCAGCCTATCCAGTCACTAGGAGCCAGTGACATCACAGAGCTCAGCCTATCCAGTCACTAGGATTCAGTGACATCACTGAGAGTGTGGCCTATCCAGTCACTAGGAGTCAGTGACATCACTGAGAGTGCAGCCCATCCAGTCACTAAGAACCAGTGACATCACTGAGAGTGCAACCTATCCAGTCACTAGGAGCCAATGTATACAGTCACTAGAAGCCAGTGACATCACTGAGAGTGCAGCCTATCCAGTCACTAGGAACCAGTGACATCACTGAGAGTGCAGCCCATCCAGTCACTAAGAACCAGTGACATCACTGAGAGTGCAGCCTATCCAGTAACTGGGAACCAGTGACATCACTGAGGATACAGCCTATCCAGTCACTAGGAGTCAGTGACATCACTCAGAGCGCAGCCTATCCAGTCACTAGGAAGCAGTAATATCAATGAGAGTGCAGCCTATCCAGTCACTAGGAAGCAGTGACATCACTGAGACGAGTGCAGCCTATCCAGTCACTAGGTGCCAGTGACATCACAGAGAGTGCAGCCTATCCAGTCACTAGGAGCCAGTGACATCACTGAGAGTGCAGCCTATCCAGTCATTAGAAGCCAGTGACATCAATGAGAGCGCAGCCTATCCAGTCACTAGGAACCAGTGACATCACTGAGAGTGCAGCCTATCCAGTCACTAGAAACCAGTGACATCACTGAGAGTGTGGCCTATCCAGTCACTAGGGACCAGTGACATCACTGAGAGTGCAGCCTATCCAGTCACTAGGAAGCAGTGACATCACTGAGAGTGCAGCCTATCCAGTCACTAGGAACCTGTGACATCACTGAGAGTGCAGCCTTTCCAGTCACTAGGAGCCAGTGACATCACTGAGAGTGCAGTTTATTTAGGGGTCTATTTACTAGAGATGAGCGGGTACGGTTCGTCGAGATCCGAACCCCCCCGAACTTCACCTATTTTACACAGGTCCGAGGCAGCCTCGGATCTTCCCGCCTTGCTTGGTTAACCTGAACGCGGCCGGACGTCATCATCCCGTTGGATTCTCGCGAGATTCGTTTTCTATATAAAGAGCCGCGCGTCGCCGCCATTTTCACTCGTGCATTGTAGAGATGAGCGGGTTCGGTTTCTCTGAATCCGAACCCGCACGAACTTCATGTTTTTTTTCACGGGTCCGAGCGACTCGGATCTTCCTGCCTTGCTCGGTTAACCCGAGCGCGCCCGAACGTCATCATGACGCTGTCGGATTCTCGCGAGACTCGGATTCTATATAAGGAGCCGCGCGTCGCCGCCATTTTCACACGTGCATTGAGATTGATAGGGAGAGGACGTGGCTGGCGTCCTCTCCATTTAGATTAGGAGAGAGAGAGAGAGATTGACCTGAGGCTGATACTGTAGAAGAGAGTGCAGAGTTTAGTGACTGACCACAGTGACCACCAGCAGTGCAGTTGTTTTATTTAATATATCCGTTCTCTGCCTGAAAAAAACGGTACACACAGTGACTCAGTCACATACCATATCTGTGTGCACTGCTCAGCCCAGTGTGCTGCATGCCTGCATCATCTATGTATATATTATATATCTGACTGTGCTCAGCTCACACAGCTTATAATTGTGGGGGAGACTGGGGAGCACTGCAGTGCCAGTTATAGGTTATAGCAGGAGCCAGGAGTACAAGACAGTCACATACCATATCTGTGTGCACTGCTCAGCCCAGTGTGCTGCATCATCTATGTATATATTATATATCTGACTGTGCTCAGCTCACACAGCTTATAATTGTGGGGGAGACTGGGGAGCACTGCAGTGCCAGTTATAGGTTATAGCAGGAGCCAGGAGTACATATTATATTAAAATTAAACAGTGCACACTTTTGCTGCAGGAGTGCCACTGCCAGTGTGACTGACCAGTGACCTGACCACACTGACCACCAGTATAGTTAGTAGTATACTATATTGTGATTGCCTGAAAAAGTTAAACACTCGTCGTGTGACTTCACTTGTGTGGTGTTTTTTTTTTTATTCTATAAAAAACTCATTCTGCTGACAGACAGTGTCCAGCAGGTCCGTCATTATATAATATATATACCTGTCCGGCTGCAGTAGTGATATATATATATTTTTTATATCATTATTTATCATCCAGTCGCAGCAGACACAGTACGGTAGTTCACGGCTGTAGCTACCTCTGTGTCGGCACTCGGCAGTCCATCCATAATTGTATACCACCTACCCGTGGTTTTTTTTTCTTTCTTCTTTATACATACATACTACTACATCTCTTTATCAACCAGTCTATATTAGCAGCAGACACAGTACAGTACGGTAGTTCACGGCTGTGGCTACCTCTGTGTCGGCACTCGGCAGTCCGTCCATAATTGTATACCACCTACCCGTGGTTTTTTTTTCTTTCTTCTTTATACATACATACTACTACATCTCTTTATCAACCAGTCTATATTAGCAGCAGACACAGTACAGTACGGTAGTTCACGGCTGTGGCTACCTCTGTGTCGGCACTCGGCAGTCCGTCCATAATTGTATACCACCTACCCGTGGTTTTTTTTTCTTTCTTCTTCATACATACATACTACGACATCTCTTTATCAACCAGTCTATATTAGCAGCAGACACAGTACAGTACGGTAGTTCACGGCTGTGGCTACCTCTGTGTCGGCACTCGGCAGTCCGTCCATAATTGTATACCACCTAACCGTGGTTTTTTTTCCTTTCTTCTTCATACATACATACTACGACATCTCTTTATCAACCAGTCTATATTAGCAGCAGACACAGTACGGTAGTTCACGGCTGTAGCTACCTCTGTGTCGGCACTCGGCAGTCCGTCCATAATTGTATACTAGTATCCATCCATCTCCATTGTTTACCTGAGGTGCCTTTTAGTTGTGCCTATTAAAATATGGAGAACAAAAATGTTGAGGTTCCAAAATTAGGGAAAGATCAAGATCCACTTCCACCTCGTGCTGAAGCTGCTGCCACTAGTCATGGCCGAGACGATGAAATGCCAGCAACGTCGTCTGCCAAGGCCGATGCCCAATGTCATAGTACAGAGCATGTCAAATCCAAAACACCAAATATCAGTAAAAAAAGGACTCCAAAACCTAAAATAAAATTGTCGGAGGAGAAGCGTAAACTTGCCAATATGCCATTTACCACACGGAGTGGCAAGGAACGGCTGAGGCCCTGGCCTATGTTCATGGCTAGTGGTTCAGCTTCACATGAGGATGGAGGCACTCAGCCTCTCGCTAGAAAAATGAAAAGACTCAAGCTGGCAAAAGCAGTAGCACCGCAAAGAACTGTGCGTTCTTCGAAATCCCAAATCCACAAGGAGAGTCCAATTGTGTCGGTTGCGATGCCTGACCTTCCCAACACTGGACGTGAAGAGCATGCGCCTTCCACCATTTGCACGCCCCCTGCAAGTGCTGGAAGGAGCACCCGCAGTCCAGTTCCTGATAGTCAGATTGAAGATGTCAGTGTTGAAGTACACCAGGATGAGGAGGATATGGGTGTTGCTGGCGCTGGGGAGGAAATTGACCAGGAGGATTCTGATGGTGAGGTGGTTTGTTTAAGTCAGGCACCCGGGGAGACACCTGTTGTCCGTGGGAGGAATATGGCCGTTGACATGCCTGGTGAAAATACCAAAAAAATCAGCTCTTCGGTGTGGAACTATTTCAACAGAAATGCGGACAACAGGTGTCAAGCCGTGTGTTCCCTTTGTCAAGCTGTAATAAGTAGGGGTAAGGACGTTAACCACCTCGGAACATCCTCCCTTATACGTCACCTGCAGCGCATTCATAATAAGTCAGTGACAAGTTCAAAAACTTTGGGTGACAGCGGAAGCAGTCCACTGACCAGTAAATCCCTTCCTCTTGTAACCAAGCTCACGCAAACCACACCACCAACTCCCTCAGTGTCAATTTCCTCCTTCCCCAGGAATGCCAATAGTCCTGCAGGCAATGTTACTGGCAATTCTGACGAGTCCTCTCCTGCCTGGGATTCCTCCGATGCATCCTTGCGTGTAACGCCTACTGCTGCTGGCGCTGCTGTTGTTGCTGCTGGGAGTCGATGGTCATCCCAGAGGGGAAGTCGTAAGCCCACTTGTACTACTTCCAGTAAGCAATTGACTGTTCAACAGTCCTTTGCGAGGAAGATGAAATATCACAGCAGTCATCCTGCTGCAAAGCGGATAACTGAGGCCTTGACAACTATGTTGGTGTTAGACGTGCGTCCGGTATCCGCCGTTAGTTCACAGGGAACTAGACAATTTATTGAGGCAGTGTGCCCCCATTACCAAATACCATCTAGGTTCCACTTCTCTAGGCAGGCGATACCGAGAATGTACACGGACGTCAGAAAAAGACTCACCAGTGTCCTAAAAAATGCAGTTGTACCCAATGTCCACTTAACCACGGACATGTGGACAAGTGGAGCAGGGCAGGGTCAGGACTATATGACTGTGACAGCCCACTGGGTAGATGTATGGACTCCCGCCGCAAGAACAGCAGCGGCGGCACCAGTAGCAGCATCTCGCAAACGCCAACTCTTTCCTAAGCAGGCTACGCTTTGTATCACCGCTTTCCAGAATACGCACACAGCTGAAAACCTCTTACGGCAACTGAGGAAGATCATCGCGGAATGGCTTACCCCAATTGGACTCTCCTGTGGATTTGTGGCATCGGACAACGCCAGCAATATTGTGTGTGCATTAAATATGGGCAAATTCCAGCACGTCCCATGTTTTGCACATACCTTGAATTTGGTGGTGCAGAATTATTTAAAAAACGACAGGGGCGTGCAAGAGATGCTGTCGGTGGCCAGAAAAATTGCGGGACACTTTCGGCGTACAGGCACCACGTACAGAAGACTGGAGCACCACCAAAAACTACTGAACCTGCCCTGCCATCATCTGAAGCAAGAAGTGGTAACGAGGTGGAATTCAACCCTCTATATGCTTCAGAGGTTGGAGGAGCAGCAAAAGGCCATTCAAGCCTATACAATTGAGCACGATATAGGAGGTGGAATGCACCTGTCTCAAGCGCAGTGGAGAATGATTTCAACGTTGTGCAAGGTTCTGATGCCCTTTGAACTTGCCACACGTGAAGTCAGTTCAGACACTGCCAGCCTGAGTCAGGTCATTCCCCTCATCAGGCTTTTGCAGAAGAAGCTGGAGACATTGAAGGAGGAGCTAACACGGAGCGATTCCGCTAGGCATGTGGGACTTGTGGATGGAGCCCTTAATTCGCTTAACAAGGATTCACGGGTGGTCAATCTGTTGAAATCAGAGCACTACATTTTGGCCACCGTGCTCGATCCTAGATTTAAAGCCTACCTTGGATCTCTCTTTCCGGCAGACACAAGTCTGCTGGGGTTGAAAGACCTGCTGGTGACAAAATTGTCAAGTCAAGCGGAACGCGACCTGTCAACATCTCCTCCTTCACATTCTCCCGCAACTGGGGGTGCGAGGAAAAGGCTCAGAATTCCGAGCCCACCCGCTGGCGGTGATGCAGGGCAGTCTGGAGCGACTGCTGATGCTGACATCTGGTCCGGACTGAAGGACCTGACAACGATTACGGACATGTCGTCTACTGTCACTGCATATGATTCTCTCACCATTGAAAGAATGGTGGAGGATTATATGAGTGACCGCATCCAAGTAGGCACGTCACACAGTCCATACTTATACTGGCAGGAAAAAGAGGCAATTTGGAGGCCATTGCACAAACTGGCTTTATTCTACCTAAGTTGCCCTCCCACAAGTGTGTACTCCGAAAGAGTGTTTAGTGCCGCCACTCACCTTGTCAGCAATCGGCGTACGAGGTTACATCCAGAAAATGTGGAGAAGATGATGTTCATTAAAATGAATTATAATCAATTCCTCCGCGGAGACATTGACCAGCAGCAATTGCCTCCACAAAGTACACAGGGAGCTGAGATGGTGGATTCCAGTGGGGACGAATTGATAATCTGTGAGGAGGGGGATGTACACGGTGATATATCGGAGGGTGATGATGAGGTGGACATCTTGCCTCTGTAGAGCCAGTTTGTGCAAGGAGAGATTAATTGCTTCTTTTTTGGGGGGGGTCCAAACCAACCCGTCATATCAGTCACAGTCGTGTGGCAGACCCTGTCACTGAAATGATGGGTTGGTTAAAGTGTGCATGTCCTGTTTTGTTTATACAACATAAGGGTGGGTGGGAGGGCCCAAGGACAATTCCATCTTGCACCTCTTTTTTCTTTTCTTTTTCTTTGCGTCATGTGCTGTTTGGGGAGGGTTTTTTGGAAGGGACATCCTGCGTGACACTGCAGTGCCACTCCTAAATGGGCCCGGTGTTTGTGTCGGCCACTAGGGTCGCTAATCTTACTCACACAGTCAGCTACCTCATTGCGCCTCTTTTTTTCTTTGCGTCATGTGCTTATTGGGGAGGGTTTTTTGGAAGGGACATCCTGCGTGACACTGCAGTGCCACTCCTAAATGGGCCCGGTGTTTGTGTCGGCCACTAGGGTCGCTAATCTTACTCACACAGTCAGCTACCTCATTGCGCCTCTTTTTTTCTTTGCGTCATGTGCTGATTGGGGAGGGTTTTTTGGAAGGGACATCCTGCGTGACACTGCAGTGCCACTCCTAAATGGGCCCGGTGTTTGTGTCGGCCACTAGGGTCGCTAATCTTACTCACACAGTCAGCTACCTCATTGCGCCTCTTTTTTTCTTTGCGTCATGTGCTGATTGGGGAGGGTTTTTTGGAAGGGACATCCTGCGTGACACTGCAGTGCCACTCCTAAATGGGCCCGGTGTTTGTGTCGGCCACTAGGGTCGCTAATCTTACTCACACAGTCAGCTACCTCATTGCGCCTCTTTTTTTCTTTGCGTCATGTGCTGATTGGGGAGGGTTTTTTGGAAGGGACATCCTGCGTGACACTGCAGTGCCACTCCTAAATGGGCCCGGTGTTTGTGTCGGCCACTAGGGTCGCTAATCTTACTCACACAGTCAGCTACCTCATTGCGCCTCTTTTTTTCTTTGCGTCATGTGCTGATTGGGGAGGGTTTTTTGGAAGGGACATCCTGCGTGACACTGCAGTGCCACTCCTAGATGGGCCAGGTGTTTGTGTCGGCCACTAGTGTCGCTTAGCTTAGTCATCCAGCGACCTTGGTGCAAATTTTAGGACTAAAAATAATATTGTGAGGTGTGAGGTATTCAGAATAGACTGAAAATGAGTGGAAATTATGGTTTTTGAGGTTAATAATAATATGGGATCAAAATGACCCCCAAATTCTATGATTTAAGCTGTTTTTTAGTGTTTTTTTAAAAAAACACCCGAATCCAAAACACACCCGAATCCGACAAAAAAAATTCGGTGAGGTTTTGCCAAAACGCGGTCGAACCCAAAACACGGCCGCGGAACCGAACCCAAAACCAAAACACAAAACCCGAAAAATTTCAGGCGCTCATCTCTAGTGCATTGGAGATTAAACGGAGAAGACGTGGCTACGTTCTCTGCCTGAAAAGCTCCGTAATCTGTGCTCAGTGTGCTGCAAATATCTGTGCTCATTGTGCTGCATTTTGGTGACCAACAGTATATAGTTGTACAGTACAGTAGGCCATTGCTGTATCTTGCAGCTCCGTGTCACTGCAAGTATCCATTCCATATCTGTGCTGCATTTTTGTGAGCAGTATGTATAGTAGTACAGTGCAGCAGTTTGGTGACCAACAGTATATAGTTGTACAGTACAGTAGGCCATTGCTGTATCTTGCAGCTCCGTGTCACTGCAAGTATCGATTCCATATCTGTGCTGCATTTTTTTTAGCAGTATATATATAGTAGTACAGTGCAGCATTTTGGTGACCAACAGTATATAGTTGTACAGTACAGTAGGCCATTGCTATTGATATAATAATATTACTGGCATATAATTCCACACATTAAAAAATGGAGAACAAAAATGTGGATGGTGAAATAGGGAAAGATCAAGATCCACTTCCACCTAGTGCTGAAGCTGCTGCCACTAGTCATGGCAGAGACGTTGATGGCAGAGACGATTCAATGCCATCAACGTCGTTTGCCAAGGCCGATGCCCAATGTCATAGTAGAGAGCATGTAAAATCCAAAAAACAAAAGTTCAGTAAAATGACCCAAAAATCTAAATTAAAAGCGTCTGAGGAGAAGTGTAAACTTGCCAATATGCCATTTACGACACGGAGTGGCAAGGAATGGCTGAGGCCCTGTCCTATGTTCATGGCTAGTGGTTCAGCTCCACACACTGGCGTGCGCAGCACATTTTATTAGGGGGTGCACCGTCAGAGGGGTGTGTCTAGCACCCCCTTTTGGGCGTGTCTAGCACCATCTATTGATGGTCAACGCATATAAAATATCCACCTTTGTACCAATCCTAATAAAGCAGATACATTGTCAGATGTTGTGGTGAGCACCAAACAAACACCCCTGATGGCACTCACTGCAATTACACTGCTCCTCCTCAGCCTGGTCTGGCTCCCCCTCTCTTTCCCCTGCAAGCTGCAGCAGCTTACTTAAAAGTCAGTAACTAAACTGACATCGACAGTCGCAGACTAGTACTGCTGCTGCTTCTGGAAAAACGAGTGACGTGTCAATGCTGCTGCCGACCGCCTGCCAGTATTGAATTTGTCTTCCTAAGAAGACATGCTGCTCCTCATAAGTGGCTGGCGTTGGCATAGCATAGAAAGAGAGAGGTGTGTATGTGGCGGGTGTGGCGGGTGGGCATGCGAGCAGCTTGACGTAATCACGTCACATCACACTGTTTTTGTACATGGAGGTGGAGCTGGGAATTTGAAGCTGGTGTCAGTGGCACTCTTGATTAACCCACGCGTCCGGTCAGTAACGCAGTCCTGACAAGGTGCAGCGCAGAGGGGACAGTAATCAGCCTGCTCGGCGATCGCTGCATCAGGCATGTGAGATCGGGGTGCCAGACATTAGGGGGTTTCTGTGCGCACCAGGCACCCCCCCTGCGCACACCTATGGCTCCACATGAGGATGGAAGCACTCATCCTCCCACTAGAAAACTGAAAAGAGTTAAGATGGCAAAAGCACAGCAAAGAACTGTGCGTTCTTCTAAATCACAAATCCCCAAGGAGAGTCTAATTGTGTAGGCGGTTGTGATGCCTGACCTTCCCAACACTGGACGGGAAGAGGTGGCTCCTTCCACCATTTGCACGCCCCCTGCAAGTGCTGGAAGGAGCACCCGCAGTCCAGTTCCTGATAGTCAGATTGAAGATGTCTCTGTTGAAGTACACCAGGATGAGGATATGGGTGTTGCTGGCGCTGGGGAGGAAATTGACAAGGAGGACTCTGGTGGTGAGGTGGTTTGTTTAAGTCAGGAACCCGTGGGATGAATATGGCCATTGACATGCCTGGTCAAATTACAAAAAAAATTAACCACCTAGGAACATCCTCCCTTATACGTCACCTGCAGCGCATTCATCAGAAGTCATTGACAAGTTCAAAAACTTTGGGTGACAGCGGAAGCAGTCCACTGACAACTAAATCCCTTCCTCTTGTACCCAAGCTCACGCAAACCACCCCACCAACTCCCTCAGTGTCAATTTCCTCCTTAGACAGGAACGCCAATAGTCCTGCAGGCCATGTCACTGGCAAGTCTGACGAGTCCTCTACTAACTGGGAATCCTCCGATGGATCCTTGAGTGTAACGCCTACTGCTGTTGGCGCTGCTGTTGTTGCTGCTGGGAGTCGATGGTCATCCCAGAGGGGAAGTTGGAAGACCACTTGTACTACTTCCAGTAAGCAATTGACTGTCCAACAGTCCTTTGCGATGAAGATGAAATATCACAGCAGTCATCCTGTTGCAAAGCGGATAACTCAGGCCTTGGCAGCTGTGTTAGACGTGTGTACGGTATCCACCATTAATTCACAGGGACTTAGAGAATTTCTTGAGGTAGTGTGTCCCCGGTACCAAATCCCACCTAGGTTCCACTTCTCTAGGCAGGCGATACCGAAAATGTACACAGACATCAGAAAAAGAGTCACCAGTATCCTAAAAAATGCAGTTGTACCCAATGTCCACTTAACCACGGACATGTGGAAAGGGGAGCAGGGCAGACTCAGGACTATATGACTGTGACAGCCCACTGGGTAGATGTATTGCCTCCCGCAGCAAGAACAGCAGCGGCGGCACCAGTAGCAGCATCTCGCAAACGCCAACTCGTTCCTAGGCAGGCTACGCTTTGTATCACCGCTTTCCAGAATACGCACACAGCTGAAAACCTCTTACGGCAACTGAGGAAGATCATCGCGGAATGGCTTACCCCAATTGGACTCTCCTGGGGATTTAACAAATAGTTTACCACCTTTTATCTCAGGCGCTCCTCAACTAATATAGTGTTCAATCTCTCAGATTACTGAAGACATATGCCCTTGGAAAATGGAACATAAAAATACATAGTGTGATATTGTAACAATAGGAGAAGACAGGTATATGAATCTCTAGAGGTGCCAGACTCGTACCGCATCAGGTGGTCTACTTTTTGTAGACAATTGCGCAGTGTTTAGAGAGGGTCACCGTCTTAGATATATCCTGACCCCTTCCAACGCCTCGAGGATATCTCCTTCTTATTCCAACCCAAGGTGCATGTGAGGCCCAAGGAGACTTCCCACTGCACATCACCGCAGGGTAGAGACTAGATCCCCCTCTGTTTCAGTAACTGAAGAGGAACTAGACTATTTAGTATGACAGAGGGGGATCTAGTCTCTACCCTGCGGTGATGTGCAGTGGGAAGTCTCCTTGGGCCTCACATGCACCTTGGGTTGGAATAAGAAGGAGATATCCTCGAGGCGTTGGAAGGGGTCAGGATATATCTAAGACAGTGACCCGCTCTAAACACTGCGCAATTGCCTACAAAAAGTAGACCACCTGATGCGGTACGAGTCTGGCACCTCTAGAGATTCATATACCTGTCTTCTCCTATTGTTACAATATCACACTATGTATTTTGATGTTCCATTTTCCAAGGGCATATGTCTTCAGTAATCTGAGAGATTGAACACTATATTAGTTGAGGAATGCCTGAGATAAAAGGTGGTAAACTATTTGTTATTTCTGTCTATTGGGAGTATTGGTGATACTTCTAACCACTTTTCTTTTCGGCGGCTCAGGCGCACTAATTGTGATCTACCATCTGTACAAAATTCTCCTGGGGATTTGTGACATCGGACAACGCCACCAATATTGTGCATGCGTTACATGTTGGCAAATTCCAGCACGTCCCATGTTTTGCACATACAATGAATTTGGTGGTGCAGAATTTTTTTAAAAATGACAGGGGCGAGCAGGAGATGCTGTCGGTGGCCCGAAGAATTGCGGGCCACTTTTGGCATTCAGCCACTGCGTACTGAAGACTGGAGCACCAGAAAACACTCCTGAACCTGCCCCTCCATCAGCTGAAGCAAGAGGTGGTAACGAGGTGGAAGTCAACCCTCTATATGCTTCAGAGGATGGAGGAGCAGCAAAAGGCCATTCAAGCCTATACGTCTGCCTACGATATAGGCAAAGGAAGGGGAATGCACTTGACTCAAGCGCAGTGGAGAATGATTTCAACGTTGTGCAAGATTCTGCAACCCTTTGAACTTGCCACACGTGAAGTCAGTTCAGACACTGCCAGCCTGAGTCAGGTCATTCCCCTCATCAGGCTTTTGCATAAGCAGCTGGAGAGATTGAAGGAGAAACTAAGACGGAGCGATTCCGCTAGGCATGTGGGACTGGTGGATGGAGCCCTTAATTCGCTTAACCAGGATTCACGGGTGGTCAATCTGTTGAAATCAGAGCACTACATTTTGGCCACCGTGCTCGATCCTAGGTTTAAAGCCTACGTTGTATCTCTCTTTCCAGCAGACACAAGTCTGCAGAGGTTCAAAGAACTGCTGGTGAGAAAATTGTCAAGTCAAGCGGAACGTGACCCGTCAACAGCTCCTCCTTCACATTCTCCCGCAACTGGGGCTGCGAGGAAAAGGCTAAGAATTCCGAGCCCACCCTCTGGCAGTGATGCAGGGCAGTCTGGAGCGAGTGCTGACATCTGGTCCGGACTGAAGGACCTGCCAACGATTACGGACATGTCGTCTACTGTCACTGCATATGATTCTCTCACCATTGAAAGAATGGTGGATGATTATATGAGTGACAGCATCCAAGTAGGCACGTCAGACAGTCCTTACGTATACTGGCAGGAAAAAGAGGCAATTTGGAGGCCCCTGCACAAACTGGCTTTATTTTACCTAAGTTGCCCCCCCTCCAGTGTGTACTCCGAAAGAGTGTTTAGTGCCGCCGCTCACCTTGTCAGCAATCGGCGTACGAGGTTACTTCCAGAAAATGTGGAGAAGATGATGTTCATTAAAATTAATTATAATCAATTCCTCCATGGAGACATTCACCAGCAGCAATTGCCTCCAGAAAGTACACAGGGACCTGAGATGGTGGATTCCAGTGGGGACGAATTAATACTCTGTGAGGAGGGGGATGTACACAGTGAAAGAGGTGAGGAATCGGAGGATGATGATGAGGTGGACATCTTGCCTCTGTAGAGCCAGTTTGTGCAAGGAGAGATTGATTGCTTCTTTTTTTGGTGGGGGCCCAAACCAACCAGTCATTTCAGTCACATTCGTGTGGCAGACCCTGTCGCTGAAATGATGGGTTTGTTAAAGTGTGCATGTCCTGTTTATACAACATAAGGGTGGGTGGGAGGGCCCAAGGACAATTCCATCTTGCACCTCTTTTTTTTTATTTTATTTATCTTTGCACCATGTGCTGTTTGGGGCCAATTTTTATAAGTGCCATCCTGTCTGACACTGCAGTGCCACTCCTAGATTGGCCAGGTGTTTGTGTCGGCCACTTGGGTCGCTGAGCTTAGCCATCCAGTGACCTCGGTGCAAATTTTAGGACTAAAAATAATATTGTGAGGTGTTCAGAATAGACTGGAAATGAGTGGAAATTATGGTTATTGAGGTTAATAATACTATAGGATCAAAATTACCCCCAAATTCTATGATTTAAGCTGTTTTTGTCTGAAGATACAGTACCAGCCATTCGAATATGACCCTAAATAAGGGCAGTTTGGAAAGGAAACTGGATGTGTGTCCAACAATGAGAAGTATTTTTACCACTGTTTACCCCCTACACCCTCTTATACCTTAATTACCTAACGTATCTGGTTCATGATGCCAGATTCTTCTCTGCTTCCCCCGAGTCCAGTTATTCAGAGGAGCGCAGTCAGTGACTCAGGAAAGGGTTATTAGAAAATTACCACACAAGAGTATTTCCGTTCCAACTTCAGAGGAGATTTTATCGAGATCCACTTGACCAATAAGTAAAGAAATCTCTTCCTGATTCCCTGACCCGGCTCCTGTGAGAGTTATTCTTCTCCTGCATATCTTCCTGCTGTGGAAGCTGGAGAGTAATCTCCCCGCTATATAATGTTTGGGATATTACACTCCAGCAGAGGAGGATACTGCAAGTCACAGGAGAGGAAACACATGTACGATAAACCAAATAATACTCTTTTACTCTACTGGGGCAGTATAGGTTACCAGCTACTGGTCTAACGTGCTCATATATCAAATCCTTTAGCAGCAGGAGGCGTCACACAGCAGCAGTGATAGCAGTAATATGGTAATGCAGCAGGAGGCGTCACACAGCAGCAGTGATAGCACTAATATGGTAATGCAGCAGGAGGTGTCACACAGCAGCAGTGATAGCACTAATATAGTAATGCAGCAGGAGGTGTCACACAGCAGCAGTGATAGCACTAATATGTTAATGCAGCAGGAGGCGTCACACAGCAGCAGTGATAGCACTAATATGGTAATGCAGCAGGAGGCGTCACACAGCAGCAGCGATAGCACTAATATGGTAATACAGCAGGAGGTGTCACACAGCAGCAGTGATAGCACTAATATGGTAATGCAGCAGGAGGTGTCACACAGCAGCAGTGATAGCACTAATATAGTAATGCAGCAGGAGGTGTCACACAGCAGCAGTGATAGCACTAATATGGTAATGCAGCAGGAGGGGTCACACAGCAGCAGTGATAGCACTAATATGGTAATGCAGCAGGAGGCGTCACACAGCAGCAGTGATAGCACTAATATGGTAATACAGCAGGAGGTGTCACACAGCAGCAGTGATAGCACTAATATGGTAATGCAGCAGGGGGTGTCACACAGCAGCAGTGATAGCACTAATATGGTAATGCAGCAGGGGGCGTCACACAGCAGCAGTGATAGCACTAATATGGTAATGCAGCAGGGGGTGTCACACAGCAGCAGTGATAGCACTAATATGGTAATACAGCAGGAGGCGTCACACAGCAGCAGTGATAGCACTAATATGGTAATGCAGCAGGGGGTGTCACACAGCAGCAGTGATAGCACTAATATGGTAATGCAGCAGGAGGTGTCACACAGCAGCAGTGATAGCACTAATATGGTAATGCAGCAGGAGGGGTCACACAGCAGCAGTGATAGCAGTAATATGGTAATGCAGCAGGAGGCGTCACACAGCAGCAGTGATAGCACTAATATGGTAATGCAGCAGGGGGCGTCACACAGCAGCAGTGATAGCACTAATATGGTAATACAGCAGGAGACGTCACACAGCAGCAGTGATAGCACTAATATGGTAATGCAGCAGGAGGCGTCACACAGCAGTAGTGATAGCACTAATATGGTAATGCAGCAGGAGGCGTCACACAGCAGCAGTGATAGCACTAATATGGTAATGCAGCAGGAGGCGTCACACAGCAGCAGTGATAGCACTAATATGGTAATGCAGCAGGGGGCGTCACACAGCAGCAGTGATAGCAGTAATATGGTAATGCAGCAGGAGGCGTCACACAGCAGCAGTGATAGCACTAATATGGTAATGCAGCAGGAGACGTCACACAGCAGCAGTGATAGCACTAATATGGTAATACAGCAGGAGGCGTCACACAGCAGCAGTGATAGCACTAATATGGTAATGCAGCAGGAGGTGTCACACTGCAGCAGTGATAGTACTAATATGGTAATACAGCAGGAGGCGTCACACAGCAGCAGTGATAGCACTAATATGGTAATGCAGCAGGGGGCGTCACACAGCAGCAGTGATAGCACTAATATGGTAATACAGCAGGAGGCGTCACACAGCAGCAGTGATAGCACTAATATGGTAATACAGCAGGAGGCGTCACACAGCAGCAGTGATAGCACTAATATGGTAATGCAGCAGGAGGTGTCACACTGCAGCAGTGATAGCACTAATATGGTAATGCAGCAGGAGGCATCACACAGCAGCAGTGATAGCACTAATATGGTAATACAGCAGGAGACGTCACACAGCAGCAGTGATAGCAGTAATATGGTAATGCAGCAGGGGGCGTCACACAGCAGCAGTGATAGCACTAATATGGTAATGCAGCAGGAGGTGTTACACAGCAGCAGCGATAGCACTAATATGGTAATGCAGCAGGAGGTGTCACACAGCAGCAGTGATAGTACTAATATGGTAATGCAGCAGGAGGCGTCACACAGCAGCAGTGATAGCACTAATATGGTAATGCAGCAGGAGACGTCACACAGCAACAGTGATAGCACTAATATGGTAATACAGCAGGAGGTGTCACACAGCAGCAGTGATAGCACTAATATGGTAATGCAGCAGGAGGCGTCACACAGCAGCAGTGATAGCACTAATATGGTAATGCAGCAGGAGGTGTCACACAGCAGCAGTGATAGCACTAATATGGTAATGCAGCAGGAGGTGTCACACAGCAGCAGTGATAGCATTAATATGGTAATACAGCAGGAGGTGTCACACAGCAGCAGTGATAGCACTAATATGGTAATGCAGCAGGAGGCGTCACACAGCAGCAGTGATAGCACTAATATGGTAATGCAGCAGGAGGCGTCACACAGCAGCAGTGATAGCACTAATATGGTAATGAAGTAGGAGGCGTCACACAGCAGCAGTGATAGCATTAATATGGTAATACAGCAGGAGGTGTCACACAGCAGCAGTGATAACACTAATATGGTAATGCAGCAGGGGGCGACATGCAGCAGCAGTGATAGCACTAATATGGTAATGCAGCAGGAGGCGTCACACAGCAGCAGTGATAGCACTAATATGGTAATGCAGCAGGAGGTGTCACATAGCAGCAGTGATAGCACTAATATGGTAATGCAGCAGGAGGCGTCACACAGCAGCAGTGATAGCACTAATATGGTAATGCAGCAGGAGGTGTCACACAGCAGCAGTGATAGCACTAATATGGTAATGCAGCAGGAGGTGTCACATAGCAGCAGTGATAGCACTAATATGGTAATGCAGCAGGAGGTATCACACAGCAGCAGTGATAGCACTAATATGGTAATGCAGCAGGAGGTGTCACACAGCAGCAGTGATAGCACTAATATGGTAATGCAGCAGGAGGCGTCACACAGCAGCAGTGATAGCACTAATATGGTAATGCAGCAGGAGGTGTCACATATCAGCAGTGATAGCACTAATATGGTAATGCAGCAGGAGGTATCACACAGCAGCAGTGATAGCACTAATATGGTAATGCAGCAGGAGGTGTCACACAGCAGCAGTGATAGCACTAATATGGTAATGCAGCAGGAGGGGTCACACAGCAGCAGTGATAGCACTAATATGGTAATGCAGCAGGAGGCGTCACACAGCAGCAGTGATAGCACTAATATGGTAATACAGCAGGAGGGGTCACACAGCAGCAGTGATAGCAGTAATATGGTAATGCAGCAGGAGGTGTCACACAGCAGCAGTGATAGCACTAATATGGTAATGCAGCAGGAGGCGTCACACAGCAGCAGTGATAGCACTAATATGGTAATGCAGCAGGAGGTGTCACATAGCAGCAGTGATAGCACTAATATGGTAATGCAGCAGGAGGTATCACACAGCAGCAGTGATAGCACTAATATGGTAATGCAGCAGGAGGCGTCACACAGCAGCAGTGATAGCACTAATATGGTAATGCAGCAGGAGGTGTCACACAGCAGCAGTGATAGCACTAATATGGTAATGCAGCAGGAGGGGTCACACAGCAGCAGTGATAGCACTAATATGGTAATGCAGCAGGAGGGGTCACACAGCAGCAGTGATAGCACTAATATGGTAATGCAGCAGGAGGGGTCACACAGCAGCAGTGATAGCACTAATATGGTAATGCAGCAGGAGGCGTCACACAGCAGCAGTGATAGCACTAATATGGTAATACAGCAGGAGGTGTCACACAGCAGCAGTGATAGCACTAATATGGTAATGCAGCAGGAGGGGTCACACAGCAGCAGTGATAGCACTAATATGGTAATGCAGCAGGAGGCGTCACACAGCAGCAGTGATAGCACTAATATGGTAATGCAGCAGGAGGTGTCACACAGCAGCAGTGATAGCACTAATATGGTAATGCAGCAGGAGGCGTCACACAGCAGCAGTGATAGCACTAATATGGTAATGCAGCAGGAGGTGTCACACAGCAGCAGTGATAGCACTAATATGGTAATGCAGCAGGAGGTGTCACACAGCAGCAGTGATAGCACTAATATGGTAATGCAGCAGGAGGCGTCACACAGCAGCAGTGATAGCACTAATATGGTAATGCAGCAGGAGGTGTCACACAGCAGCAGCGATAGCACTAATATGGTAATACAGCAGGAGGTGTCACACAGCAGCAGTGATAGCAGTAATATGGTAATGCAGCAGGAGGCGTCACACAGCAGCAGTGATAGCACTAATATGGTAATGCAGCAGGAGGCGTCACACAGCAGCAGTGATAGCACTAATATGGTAATACAGCAGGAGGTGTCACACAGCAGCAGTGATAGCACTAATATGGTAATGCAGCAGGGGGCGTCACACAGCAGCAGTGATAGCACTAATATGGTAATGCAGCAGGAGGCGTCACACAGCAGCAGTGATAGCACTAATATGGTAATACAGCAGGAGGTGTCACACAGCAGCAGTGATAGCACTAATATGGTAATGCAGCAGGAGGTGTCACACAGCAGCAGTGATAGCACTAATATGTTAATGCAGTAGGAGGCGTCACACAGCAGCAGCGATAGCACTAATATGGTAATGCAGCAGGGGGCGTCACACAGCAGCAGTGATAGCACTAATATGGTAATGCAGCAGGAGGTGTCACACAGCAGCAGTGATAGCACTAATATGGTAATGCAGCAGGAGGTGTCACACAGCAGCAGTGATAGCAGTAATATGGTAATACAGCAGGAGGTGTCACACAGCAGCAGTGATAGCACTAATATGTTAATGCAGTAGGAGGCGTCACACAGCAGCAGTGATAGCACTAATATGGTAATACAGCAGGGGACGTCACACAGCAGCAGTGATAGCACTAATATGGTAATGCAGCAGGAGGTGTCACACAGCAGCAGTGATATCACTAATATGGTAATACAGCAGGAGGCGTCACACAGCAGCAGTGATAGCACTAATATGGTAATACAGCAGGAGGCGTCACACAGCAGCAGTGATAGCACTAATATGGTAATACAGCAGGAGGCGTCACACAGCAGCAGTGATAGCACTAATATGGTAATGCAGCAGGAGGCGTCACACAGCAGCAGTGATAGCAGTAATATGGTAATGCAGCAGGAGGTGTCACACAGCAGCAGTGATAGCACTAATATGGTAATGCAGCAGGAGGTGTCACACAGCAGCAGTGATAGCATTAATATGGTAATGCAGCAGGAGGTGTCACACAGCAGCAGTGATAGCACTAATATGGTAATGCAGCAGGAGGTGTCACACAGCAGCAGTGATAGCACTAATATGGTAATGCATCAGGAGGTGTCACACAGCAGCAGTGATAGCACTAATATGGTAATGCAGCAGGAGGCGTCACACAGCAGCAGTGATAGCACTAATATGGTAATGCAGCAGGAGGTGTCACACAGCAGCAGTGATAGCACTAATATGGTAATACAGCAAGAGGTGTCACACAGCAGCAGTGATAGCACTAATATGGTAATGCAGCAGGAGGCGTCACACAGCAGCAGTGATAGCACTAATATGGTAATGCAGCAGGAGGTGTCACACAGCAGCAGTGATAGCACTAATATGGTAATACAGCAGGGGGCGTCACACAGCAGCAGTGATAGCACTAATATGGTAATGCAGCAGGAGGCGTCACACAGCAGCAGTGATAGCACTAATATGGTAATGCAGCAGGAGGTGTCACACAGCAGCAGTGATAGCACTAATATAGTAATACAGCAGGAGGTGTCACACAGTAGCAGTGATAGCACTAATATGGTAATGCAGCAGGAGGCGTCACACAGCAGCAGTGATAGCACTAATATGGTAATACAGCAGGAGGTGTCACACAGCAGCAGTGATAGCACTAATATGGTAATGCAGCAGGAGGCGTCACACAGCAGCAGTGATAGCACTAATATGGTAATGCAGCAGGAGGTGTCACACAGCAGCAGTGATAACACTAATATGGTAATGCAGCAGGAAGCGTCACACAGCAGCAGTGATAGCACTAATATGGTAATGCAGCAGGTGGTGTCACACAGCAGCAGTGATAGCACTAATATGGTAATGCAGCAGGAGGCGTCACACAGCTGCAGTGATAGCACTAGTATGGTAATGCAGCAGGAGGTGTCACACAGCAGCAGTGATAGCACTAATATGGTAATGCAGCAGGAGGCGTCACACAGCAGCAGTGATAGCACTAATATGGTAATGCAGCAGGAGGTGTCACACAGCAGCAGTGATAGCACTAATATGGTAATACAGCAGGAGGTGTCACACAGCAGCAGCGATAGCAGTAATATGGTAATGCAGCAGGAGGTGTCACACAGCAGCAGTGATAGCACTAATATGGTAATGCAGCAGGGGGTGTCACACAGCAGCAGTGATAGCACTAATATGGTAATGCAGCAGGAGGTGTCACACAGTAGCAGTGATAGCACTAATATGGTAATGCAGCAGGAGGCGTCACACAGCAGCAGTGATAGCAGTAATATGGTAATGCAGCAGGGGGCGTCACACAGCAGCAGTGATAGCACTAATATGGTAATGCAGCAGGAGGTGTCACACAGCAGCAGTGATAGCACTAATATGGTAATGCAGCAGGAGGCGTCACACAGCAGCAGTGATAGCACTAATATGGTAATACAGCAGGAGGTGTCACACAGTAGCAGTGATAGCACTAATATGGTAATACAGCAGGAGGTGTCACACAGTAGCAGTGATAGCATTAATATGGTAATGCAGCAGGAGGTGTCACACAGCAGCAGTGATAGCACTAATATGGTAATGCAGCAGGAGGCGTCACACAGCAGCAGTGATAGCACTAATATGGTAATACAGCAGGAGGTGTTACACAGCAGCAGCGATAGCACTAATATGGTAATGCAGCAGGAGGCGTCACACAGCAGCAGTGATAGCACTAATATGGTAATGCAGCAGGAGGGGTCACACAGCAGCAGTGATAGCACTAATATGGTAATGCAGCAGGAGGTGTCACACAGCAGCAGTGATAGCACTAATATGGTAATGCAGCAGGAAGCGTCACACAGCAGCAGTGATAGCACTAATATGGTAATACAGCAGAAGGCGTCACACAGCAGCAGCGATAGCAGTAATATGGTAATGCAGCAGGAGGCGTCACACAGCAGCAGTGATAGCACTAATATGGTAATGCAGCAGGAGACGTCACACAGCAGCAGTGATAGCACTAATATGGTAATGCAGCAGGAGGTGTCACACAGCAGCAGTGATAGCACTAATATGTTAATGCAGTAGGAGGCGTCACACAGCAGCAGTGATAGCACTAATATGGTAATGCAGCAGGAAGCGTCACACAGCAGCAGTGATAGCACTAATATGGTAATACAGCAGAAGGCATCACACAGCAGCAGCGATAGCACTAATATGGTAATGCAGCAGGAGACGTCACACAGCAGCAGTGATAGCACTAATATGGTAATGTAGCAGGGGGCGTCACACAGCAGCAGTGATAGCACTAATATGGTAATGCAGCAGGAGGTGTCACACAGCAGCAGTGATAGCACTAATATGGTAATGCAGCAGGAGGGGTCACACAGCAGCAGCGATAGCACTAATATGGTAATGCAGCAGGGGGCGTCACACAGCAGCAGTGATAGCACTAATATGGTAATGTAGCAGGGGGCGTCACACAGCAGCAGTGATAGCACTAATATGGTAATGCAGCAGGAGGAGTCACACAGCAGCAGTGATAGCATTAATTTGGTAATGCAGCAGGAGGCGTCACACAGCAGCAGTGATAGCACTAATATGGTAATGCAGCAGGAGGTGTCACACAGCAGCAGTGATAACACTAATATGGTAATACAGCAGGAGGTGTCACACAGCAGCAGCGATAGCACTAATATGGTAATGCAGCAGGAGGTGTCACACAGCAGCAGTGATAGCACTAATATGGTAATGCAGCAGGAGGTGTCACACAGCAGCAGCGATAGCACTAATATGGTAATGCAGCAGGAGGCGTCACACAGCAGCAGTGATAGCACTAATATGGTAATGCAGCAGGAGGTGTCACACAGCAGCAGTGATAGCACTAATATGGTAATGCAGCAGGAGGCGTCACACAGCAGAAATGATAGCACTAATATGGTAATGCAGCAGGAGGTGTCACACAGCAGCAGCGATAGCACTAATATGGTAATGCAGCAGGAGGCGTCACACAGCAGCAGTGATAGCACTAATATGGTAATGCAGCAGGAGGTGTCACACAGCAGCAGCGATAGCACTAATATGGTAATGCAGCAGGAGGCGTCACACAGCAGCAGTGACAGCACTAATATGGTAATGCAGCAGGAAACGTCACACAGCAGCAGTGATAGCACTAATATGGTAATGTAGCAGGGGGCGTCACACAGCAGCAGTGATAACACTAATATGGTAATGCAGCAGGAGACGTCACACAGCAGCAGCGATAGCACTAATATGGTAATGCAGCAGGAGGTGTCACACAGCAGCAGTGATAACACTAATATGGTAATGCAGCAGGAGACGTCACACAGCAGCAGCGATAGCACTAATATGGTAATGCAGCAGGGGGCGTCACACAGCAGCAGTGATAGCACTAATATGGTAATGCAGCAGGAGGCGTCACACAGCAGCAGTGATAGCACTAATATGGTAATGCAGCAGGAGGTGTCACACAGCAGCAGTGATAGCACTAATATGGTAATACAGCAGGAGGTGTCACACAGCAGCAGTGATAGCACTAATATGGTAATGCAGCAGGAGGCGTCACACAGCAGCAGCGATAGCACTAATATGGTAATACAGCAGGAGGCGTCACACAGCAACAGTGATAGCACTAATATGGTAATACAGCAGGGGACGTCACACAGCAGCAGTGATAGCACTAATATGGTAATGCAGCAGGAGGCGTCACACAGCAGCAGTGATAGCAGTAATATGGTAATGCAGCAGGGGACGTCACACAGCAACAGTGATAGCACTAATATGGTAATACAGCAGGAGGTATCACACAGCAGCAGTGATAGTACTAATATGGTAATACAGCAGGAGACGTCACAGAGCAGCAGTGATAGCACTAATATGGTAATGCAGCAGGAGGCGTCACACAGCAGCAGTGATATCACTAATATGGTAATGCAGCAGGAGGTGTCACACAGCAGAAGTGATAGCACTAATATGGTAATACAGCAGGAGGTGTCACACAGCAGCAGCGATAGCACTAATATGGTAATGCAGCAGGGGACGTCACACAGCAGCAGCGATAGCACTAATATGGTAATACAGCAGGAGGTGTCACACAGCAGCAGTGATAGCACTAATATGGTAATGCAGCAGGAAGCGTCACACAGCAGCAGTGATAGCACTAATATGGTAATACAGCAGAAGGCGTCACACAGCAGCAGCGATAGCAGTAATATGGTAATGCAGCAGGAGGCGTCACACAGCAGCAGTGATAGCACTAATATGGTAATGCAGCAGGAGACGTCACACAGCAGCAGTGATAGCACTAATATGGTAATGCAGCAGGAGGTGTCACACAGCAGCAGTGATAGCACTAATATGTTAATGCAGTAGGAGGCGTCACACAGCAGCAGTGATAGCACTAATATGGTAATGCAGCAGGAAGCGTCACACAGCAGCAGTGATAGCACTAATATGGTAATACAGCAGAAGGCATCACACAGCAGCAGCGATAGCACTAATATGGTAATGCAGCAGGAGACGTCACACAGCAGCAGTGATAGCACTAATATGGTAATGTAGCAGGGGGCGTCACACAGCAGCAGTGATAGCACTAATATGGTAATGCAGCAGGAGGTGTCACACAGCAGCAGTGATAGCACTAATATGGTAATGCAGCAGGAGGGGTCACACAGCAGCAGCGATAGCACTAATATGGTAATGCAGCAGGGGGCGTCACACAGCAGCAGTGATAGCACTAATATGGTAATGTAGCAGGGGGCGTCACACAGCAGCAGTGATAGCACTAATATGGTAATGCAGCAGGAGGAGTCACACAGCAGCAGTGATAGCATTAATTTGGTAATGCAGCAGGAGGCGTCACACAGCAGCAGTGATAGCACTAATATGGTAATGCAGCAGGAGGTGTCACACAGCAGCAGTGATAACACTAATATGGTAATACAGCAGGAGGTGTCACACAGCAGCAGCGATAGCACTAATATGGTAATGCAGCAGGAGGTGTCACACAGCAGCAGTGATAGCACTAATATGGTAATGCAGCAGGAGGTGTCACACAGCAGCAGCGATAGAACTAATATGGTAATGCAGCAGGAGGCGTCACACAGCAGCAGTGATAGCACTAATATGGTAATGCAGCAGGAGGTGTCACACAGCAGCAGTGATAGCACTAATATGGTAATGCAGCAGGAGGCGTCACACAGCAGAAATGATAGCACTAATATGGTAATGCAGCAGGAGGTGTCACACAGCAGCAGCGATAGCACTAATATGGTAATGCAGCAGGAGGCGTCACACAGCAGCAGTGATAGCACTAATATGGTAATGCAGCAGGAGGTGTCACACAGCAGCAGCGATAGCACTAATATGGTAATGCAGCAGGAGGCGTCACACAGCAGCAGTGACAGCACTAATATGGTAATGCAGCAGGAAACGTCACACAGCAGCAGTGATAGCACTAATATGGTAATGTAGCAGGGGGCGTCACACAGCAGCAGTGATAACACTAATATGGTAATGCAGCAGGAGACGTCACACAGCAGCAGCGATAGCACTAATATGGTAATGCAGCAGGAGGTGTCACACAGCAGCAGTGATAACACTAATATGGTAATGCAGCAGGAGACGTCACACAGCAGCAGCGATAGCACTAATATGGTAATGCAGCAGGGGGCGTCACACAGCAGCAGTGATAGCACTAATATGGTAATGCAGCAGGAGGCGTCACACAGCAGCAGTGATAGCACTAATATGGTAATGCAGCAGGAGGTGTCACACAGCAGCAGTGATAGCACTAATATGGTAATACAGCAGGAGGTGTCACACAGCAGCAGTGATAGCACTAATATGGTAATGCAGCAGGAGGCGTCACACAGCAGCAGCGATAGCACTAATATGGTAATACAGCAGGAGGCGTCACACAGCAACAGTGATAGCACTAATATGGTAATACAGCAGGGGACGTCACACAGCAGCAGTGATAGCACTAATATGGTAATGCAGCAGGAGGCGTCACACAGCAGCAGTGATAGCAGTAATATGGTAATGCAGCAGGGGACGTCACACAGCAACAGTGATAGCACTAATATGGTAATACAGCAGGAGGTATCACACAGCAGCAGTGATAGTACTAATATGGTAATACAGCAGGAGACGTCACAGAGCAGCAGTGATAGCACTAATATGGTAATGCAGCAGGAGGCGTCACACAGCAGCAGTGATATCACTAATATGGTAATGCAGCAGGAGGTGTCACACAGCAGAAGTGATAGCACTAATATGGTAATACAGCAGGAGGTGTCACACAGCAGCAGCGATAGCACTAATATGGTAATGCAGCAGGGGACGTCACACAGCAGCAGCGATAGCACTAATATGGTAATACAGCAGGAGGTGTCACACAGCAGCAGTGATAGCACTTATATAGTAATGCTGCAGGAGGTGTCACACAGCAGCAGTGATAGCACTAATATGGTAATGTAGCAGGAGGTGTCACACAGCAGCAGTGATAGTACTAATATGGTAATACAGCAGGAGGCGTCACACAGCAGCAGTGATAGCACTAATATGGTAATACAGCAGGAGGTGTCACACAGCAGCAGTGATAGCACTAATATGGTAATGCAGCAGGAGGTGTCACACAGCAGAAGTGATAGCACTAATATGGTAATACAGCAGGAGGTGTAACACAGCTGCAGTGATAGCACTAATATGGTAATGCAGCAGGGGACGTCACACAGCAGCAGCGATAGCACTAATATGGTAATACAGCAGGAGGTGTCACACAGCAGCAGTGATAGCACTTATATAGTAATGCTGCAGGAGGTGTCACACAGCAGCAGTGATAGCACTAATATGGTAATGTAGCAGGAGGTGTCACACAGCAGCAGTGATAGTACTAATATGGTAATACAGCAGGAGGTGTCACACAGCAGCAGTGATAGCACTAATATGGTAATGCAGCAGGAGGTGTCACACAGCAGCAGTGATAGCACTAATATGGTAATGCAGCAGGAGGCGTCACACAGCAGCAGTGATAGCACTAATATGGTAATACAGCAGGAGGTGTCACACAGCAGCAGTGATAGCACTAATATGGTAATGCAGCAGGAGGTGTCACACAGCAGCAGTGATAGCACTAATATGGTAATGCAGCAGGGGACGTCACACAGCAGCAGCGATAGCACTAATATGGTAATACAGCAGGAGGTGTCACACAGCAGCAGTGATAGCACTTATATAGTAATGCAGCAGGGGGCGTCACACAGCAGCAGTGATAGCAGTAATATGGTAATGCAGCAGGGGGCGTCACACAGCAGCAGTGATAGCACTAATATGGTAATGCAGCAGGAGGTGTCACACAGCAGCAGTGATAGCACTAATATGGTAATGCAGCAGGAGGTGTCACACAGCAGCAGTGATAGTACTAATATGGTAATACAGCAGGAGGTGTCACACAGCAGCAGTGATAGCACTAATATGGTAATGCAGCAGGAGGTGTCACATAGCAGCAGTGATAGTACTAATATGGTAATGCAGCAGGGGGCGTCACACAGCAGCAGTGATAGCAGTAATATGGTAATGCAGCAGGAGGCGTCACACAGCAGCAGTGATAGCAGTAATATGGTAATACAGAAGGAGGCGTCACACAGAAGCAGTGATAGCACTAATATGGTAATGCAACAGGAGGTGTCACACAGCAGCAGTGATAGCAGTAATATGGTAATGCAGCAGGAGGCGTCACACAGCAGCAGTGATAGCACTAATATGGTAATGCAGCAGGGGGCGTCACACAGCAGCAGTGATAGCAGTAATATGGTAATACAGAAGGAGGCGTCACACAGAAGCAGTGATAGCACTAATATGGTAATGCAGCAGGAGGCGTCACACAGCAGGAGGTGTCACACAGCAGCAGTGATAGCACTAATATGGTAATGCAGCAGGAGGTGTAACACAGCAGCAGTGATAGCACTAATATGGTAATGCAGCAGGAGGTGTCACACAGCAGCAGTGATAGCAGTAATATGGTAATGCAGCAGGAGGCGTCACACAGCAGCAGTGATAGCAGTAATATGGTAATACAGAAGGAGGCGTCACACAGAAGCAGTGATAGCACTAATATGGTAATGCAGCAGGAGGCGTCACACAGCAGGAGGTGTCACACAGCAGCAGTGATAGCACTAATATGGTAATGCAGCAGGAGGTGTAACACAGCAGCAGCGATAGCACTAATATGGTAATGCAGCAGGAGACGTCACACAGCAGTGATAGCACTAATATGGTAATGCAGCAGGAGGCGTCACACAGCAGCAGTGATAGCACTAATATGGTAATGCAGCAGGAGGCGTCACACAGCAGCAGTGATAGCACTAATATGGTAATGCAGCAGGAGGCGTCACACAGCAGCAGTGATAGCACTAATATGGTAATGCAGCAGGAGGCGTCACACAGCAGCAGTGATAGCACTAATATGGTAATGCAGCAGGAGGTGTCACACAGCAGCAGTGATAGCACTAATATGGTAATGCAGCAGGAGGTGTCACACAGCAGCAGTGATAGCACTAATATGGTAATGCAGCAGGAGGCGTCACACAGCAGCAGTGATAGCACTAATATGGTAATGCAGCAGGAGGTGTCACACAGCAGCAGTGATAGCACTAATATGGTAATGCAGCAGGAGGTGTCACACAGCAGCAGTGATAGCACTAATATGGTAATGCAGCAGGAGGTGTCACACAGCTGCAGTGATAGTACTAATATGGTAATGCAGCAGGAGGTGTCACACAGCAGCAGTGATAGCACTAATATGGTAATGCAGCAGGAGGCGTCACACAGCAGCAGCAGTGATAGTACTAATATGGTAATGCAGCAGGAGGTGTCACACAGCAGCAGTGATAGTACTAATATGGTAATGCAGCAGGAGGTGTCACACAGCAGCAGTGATAGCACTAATATGGTAATGCAGCAGGAGGCGTCACACAGCAGCAGTGATAGCACTAATATGGTAATGCAGCAGGGGGCGTCACACAGCAGCAGCAGTGATAGCACTAATATGGTAATGCAGCAGGAGGCGTCACACAGCAGCAGTGATAGCACTAATATGGTAATACAGCAGGAGGCGTCACACAGCAGCAGTGATAGCACTAATATGGTAATGCAGCAGGGGGCGTCACACAGCAGCAGTGATAGCACTAATATGGTAATGCAGCAGGAGGTGTCACACAGCAGCAGTGATAGCACTAATATGGTAATACAGCAGGAGGTGTCACACAGCAGCAGTGATAGCACTAATATGGTAATACAGCAGGAGGCGTCACACAGCAGTAGTGATAGCACTAATATGGTAATACAGCAGGAGGTGTCACACAGCAGCAGTGATAGCACTAATATGGTAATACAGCAGGAGGTGTCACACAGCAGCAGTGATAGCACTAATATGGTAATACAGCAGGAGGCGTCACACAGCAGTAGTGATAGCACTAATATGGTAATGCAGCAGGAGGCGTCACACAGCAGCAGTGATAGCACTAATATGGTAATACAGCAGGAGGCGTCACACAGCAGCAGTGATAGCACTAATATGGTAATACAGCAGGAGACGTCACACAGCAGCAGTGATAGCACTAATATGGTAATGCAGCAGGAGGCGTCACACAGCAGCAGTGATAGCACTAATATGGTAATGCAGCAGGAGGTGTCACACAGCAGTGATAGCACTAATATGGTAATACAGCAGGAGGCGTCACACAGCAGCAGCGATAGCACTAATATGGTAATGCAGCAGGAGGTGTCACACAGCAGCAGTGATAGCACTAATATGGTAATGCAGCAGGAGGTGTCACACAGCAGCAGTGATAGCACTAATATGGTAATGCAGCAGGAGGTGTCACACAGCAGCAGTGATAGCACTAATATGGTAATGCAGCAGGGGGCGTCACACAGCAGCAGCGATAGCACTAATATGGTAATGCAGCAGGAGGTGTCACACAGCAGCAGTGATAGCACTAATATGGTAATGCAGCAGGGGGCGTCACACAGCAGCAGTGATAGCACTAATATGGTAATGCAGCAGGAGGTGTCACACAGCAGCAGTGATAGCACTAATATGGTAATGCAGCAGGAGGTGTCACACAGCAGCAGTGATAGCACTAATATGGTAATGCAGCAGGAGGTGTCACACAGCAGCAGTGATAGCACTAATATGGTAATGCAGCAGAGGGCGTCACACAGCAGCAGTGATAGCACTAATATGGTAATGCAGCAGGAGGTGTCACACAGCAGCAGTGATAGCAGTAATATGGTAATGCAGCAGGAGGTGTCACACAGCAGCAGTGATAGCACTAATATGGTAATGCAGCAGGAGGTGTCACACAGCAGCAGTGATAGCACTAATATGGTAATACAGCAGGAGGCGTCACACAGCAGCAGTGATAGCACTAATATGGTAATGCAGCAGAGGGCGTCACACAGCAGCAGTGATAGCACTAATATGGTAATGCAGCAGAGGGCGTCACACAGCAGCAGTGATAGCACTAATATGGTAATACAGCAGGAGACATCACACAGCAGCAGTGATAGCACTAATATGGTAATACAGCAGGAGGCGTCACACAGCAGCAGTGATAGCACTAATATGGTAATGCAGCAGAGGGCGTCACACAGCAGCAGTGATAGCACTAATATGGTAATGCAGCAGGAGGTGTCACACAGCAGCAGTGATAGCACTAATATGGTAATACAGCAGGAGGCGTCACACAGCAGCAGTGATAGCACTAATATGGTAATGCAGCAGAGGGCGTCACACAGCAGCAGTGATAGCACTAATATGGTAATGCAGCAGGAGGTGTCACACAGCAGCAGTGATAGCACTAATATGGTAATACAGCAGGAGGCGTCACACAGCAGCAGTGATAGCACTAATATGGTAATGCAGCAGAGGGCGTCACACAGCAGCAGTGATAGCACTAATATGGTAATGCAGCAGGAGGCGTCACACAGCAGCAGTGATATCACTAATATGGTAATGCAGCAGGAGGTGTCACACAGCAGAAGTGATAGCACTAATATGGTAATACAGCAGGAGGTGTCACACAGCAGCAGCGATAGCACTAATATGGTAATGCAGCAGGAGGTGTCACACAGCAGCAGTGATAGCACTAATATGGTAATGCAGCAGAGGGCGTCACACAGCAGCAGTGATAGCACTAATATGGTAATGCAGCAGGAGGTGTCACACAGCAGCAGTGATAGCACTAATATGGTAATGCAGCAGAGGGCGTCACACAGCAGCAGTGATAGCACTAATATGGTAATGCAGCAGGGGGCGTCACCAGGGCCGGCTCTAGGCATGTTCGAATAGAGCCCTTAATGGGCGCCGCGCGCTGGCGCCGCCATATTCGAAGCTGGAGCCGGCCCTGTGTGTGTGTGCAGCGCAGCGTTGTCCCCGCCGTCCGTGTGTGCGGCGTGCGCTGCGCCGCGCCGGTGTCTAACGTCAGATGCCGGCGCCGCGCATAGCGCACACAAGTGGCCGCCCGCCCACCCGCACTCGGATCCTCACTCTCCCGCCCGCCAGCACTCCCGCCAGCACTCCTCCTCCCCCTCTCAGACTCAGCGCCTCAGGTATTTGGTGGGGGGGGGGGGTCAAACATTTATGGATCGCACTGTGGGGGCATTTATCTGGCACACTGGGGGCATATCTGGCACACTGGGGGCATATCTGGCTCTGTAGGGGCATTTCTGGCACTGTGGGGGGCATATCTGGCTCACTGGGGGCATATCTGGCACACTGGGGGCATATCTGGCACACTGGGGGCATATCTGGCACACTGGGGGCATATCTGGCTCTGTGGGGGCATTTATCTGGCCCTGTGTGGGGGCATTTCTGGCACTGTGGGGGCATTTCTGGCATCGTGGGGGCATTTCTGGCACCGTGGGGGCATATCTGGCACACTGGGGGCATTTCTGGCACACTGGGGGCATTTCTGGCACACTGGGGGCATATCTGGCACACTGGGGGCATATCTGGCACACTGGGGGCATATCTGGCTCTGTGGGGGCATTTATCTGGCCCTGTGTGGGGGCATTTCTGGCACTGTGGGGGCATTTCTGGCACTGTGGGGTCATTTCTGGCAATGTGGGGGCATTTCTGGCACCGTGGGGGCATATCTGGAACACTGGGGGCATTTCTGGCACACTGGGGGCATTTCTGGCACACTGGGGGCATTTCTGGCACACTGGGGGCATATCTGGCACACTGGGGGCATATCTGGCACACTGGGGGCATATCTGGCTCTGTGGGGGCATTTATATGGCCCTGTGTGGGGGCATTTCTATCACTGTGGGGGCATTTCTGGCACTGTGGGGGCATTTCTGGCACTGTGGGGGCATATCTGGAACACTGGGTGCATTTCTGGCACACTGGGGGCATTTCTGGCACACTGGGGGCATATCTGGCACACTGGGGGCATATCTGGCTCTGTGGGGGCATTTATCTGGCCCTGTGTGGGGGCATTTCTGGCACTGTGGGGGCATTTCTGGCACTGTGGGGGCATTTCTGGCAATGTGGGGGCATTTCTGGCACACTGGGGGCATTTCTGGCACTATGGGGGCATTTCTGGCACTGTGGGGGGCATTTCTGGCACTGTGGGGGCATTTATCTGGCACTGTGGGGGCACTTATGCATCTGGCACTGTGGGGGCACTTATGCATCTGGCAATGTGGGCATTTATGTATCTGGCACTGGGGGCATTTATGTATCTGGCCCTGTGGGGGCATATCTGGCACTGTGGGGGCAATTTTATATATGGCACTGTGGGGACATATCTGGCACTGTGTGGGCATTTTTATATCTGGCACTGTGGGGGCACTTATGTATCTGGCACTGTGTGGGCACTTATGTATCTGGCACTGTGGGGGCATTTATGTATCTGGCACTGTGGGGGGCATATCTGCACTGTGGAGGCATTTATGTATCTGGCACTTTGGGGGCATTTATGTATCTGAACTGTGGGTGCATATCTGGCACTGTGTGGCCATTTATGTAGCTGGCACTGCTGGGGGGCATGTCACGTGTAGCTGGCACTGCTGGGGGGCATGTCACGTGTAGCTGGCACTGCTGGGGGGCATGTCACGTGTAGCTGGCACTGCTGCGGGGCATGTCACGTGTAGCTGGCACTGCTGGGGGGCATGTCATGTAGTGTTCCCGCTAGGCGTCTGTGGCTAGGCAATGTGTCTCAGTGCTCTCCCTGGTGCAATGTGTCTCAGTGCTGTGCCTGACGCAAAGTGCATAGGAGGTTCTACCTGGTGCAGTGTGTATTAGCTGCACTACTGTGTGGTGTAATGCAAATTGCCACTATTATGTGGCCACGTACCTTCCCCACGAAGTAACTCCCCTTAATTTTTGCTGCGCGCCTTCGGCGCGCACGGTCCATTCTTTGACATATAGGTATGGGAACAACAAGCAGTATGTACATCATTTTGCCCTCCTAACCTAAAAATGTGCCCTCCCTGTGATCAGCACCATGCCCTAAAAAGTGAACACTATCATGTGTAGCTGGCACTGCTGGGGGGCATGTCATGTGTAGCTGGCACTGCTGCGGCGCATGTCATGTGTAGCTGGCTAGCTGGCACTGCTGCGGGGCAGGTCATGTGTAGCTGGCACTGCTTCGGGGCATGTCATGCGTAGCTGGCACTGCTGCGGGGCATGTCATGTGTAGCTGGCACTGCTGCGGGGCATGTCATGTGTAGCTGGCACTGCTGCGGGGCATGTCATATGTAGCTGGCACTGCTGGGGGGCATGTCATGTCTATCTGGCACTGCACATTATGTGTATCTGGCACTATACTGGAGACATTGTGTGTAAGGAACACTACTGTGACTATGTGTAAGGCTGCTAATTGTGTGAAAATATGTTTATAGTTTGATGATATGAAGTTATGAGGCCACGCCCACTTTCCCAGAGGCCACACCCACTTTTCCGGGAGCGCGGGGGGGGGGGGCAGCTCCGTCTATTTCTGTTAGAGACATGGAGCAGGGAAATCAACACACTGCCGTAGGTGAGGTGAGTGACGGCTGTGGCAGGCTAGACCCTCGCCGCGGCCGCCCCTGGTCTGGGCTTAGTAGCAAAATATAATTTTTAGAGAGGAGGAGCAGGGGCAGGGCTGTCGCTATTATGCGGAGGAGAGTCAGAGGCGTCATTAGGAAGGATTGTAGCCCTTTTATCCCCGCCTCTGCTCTAGACAGCACTTCAAGTTCTCCCCTCTGGCTGCCATCGACGATCCCTCCCCCTAACATCGTCATTACTGCTGCCGGAAGCCCCAAGATGAGCATAGAATGGGCAGAGGGGAGACGCTGCGGATGGTGATGTCTACTGCATCTGAAAGGCAAGAGAAGCCTCCCTGCCGCCCCGCATCTCCCTATCCCCTCCCTCCCTGCCACCCCGCGCCTCCCTACAGAGCCGGCCCTAACCAATATGATGCCCTAGGCAAGATTTTGGCTGGTGCCCCCTAGCACCACCGCTAGTTCCGCCTCTGACCCTGCACCCCTTTCCCAGCGCCATCACCACCCACCCATAGCAGTCCTTTATTGTTTTCCTACCCCCTGTAATTTAAATAAGAACAGTTCGCACATTCGGTGCACAGCCCAAAAAGGTATGTGTTTTTGCTGGCAAGGGTCATGGCCACACAATAGTGCCCCCAATTCAAATTATGCCTCACAGTAGTGCAACTTTATTTAATTTATCATATGATAGTGTCCCTTATTCACATTACATCACACAGTAGTACCAATTTACCTTATATACGTTACTTCTCACAGTAGTGCCCCTTATTCACATAACATCATACTGAATTGCTCCTTATTCACATTACACACACCATATTGCTCTTTATTCTCATTACACCACACCATATTGCTTCTTATTCACATTACACCACACCATATTGCTCTTTATTCACATTAGACCACACAGTAGTGCCCTTTCTATACGTTACTCCACACAGTAGAGCACCTTATGCACATAATGCCACACATTGGTAATGCATTTATACACATAATACCACACAGTAATGCCCCTGAAACATATGACACACATTATTAATGTCCTTATAAACATAGTGTGCCTTACACATTATGCCAACCCTTATTAATGCCCTTATACACATAATTTCCCTTAAACATATGCCACACATTGTTAATGCCCTTATACACATAATGACACACATAATGTCCCTTACACATATGCTGCACATTATTAGTGCCCTTATACACATAATGACACACATAGTTCCCCTTACACATATGTTACACATTATTAATGCCCTTATACACATAATGACACATGTAGTTCCTGGCATGAGTCAATTGGCAGCTCTGCTAACGTCGGGTGCCTATTTTGTATGAAAATGCATCTTACTTGCATTGCTATGTGGCTAGGATGCACAAGCAGCTTCTGCTGATTGAAATGATATGCAGCATGCCTATATACTGTGTGAGACTGTGGCTGTATCTGCATATGAAATGCTACATACAGAATATAGGCATGCCGCATATCATTTTAATCAGCAGAAGCTGCTGATGCCCCTAGGCATATCAAATGCCCTAGGCAATTGCCTAGTTTGCCTATGCCTAAGGCCGGCTCTGCCTCCCTATCCCCTCCCTCCCTGCCGCCCCGCGTCTCCCTATCCCCTCCCTCCCTGCCGCCCCGCGTCTCCATATCCCCTCCCTTCCTGCCGCCCCGCGTCTCCCTATCCCCTCCCTCCCTGCCACCCCGCGCCTCCCTATCCCCTCCCTACCTGCCGCCCCGCGTCTCCCTATCCCCTCCCTCCCTGCCGCCCCGCGTCTCCCTATCCCCTCCCTCGCTGCTGCCCCGCGTCTCCCTATCCCCTCCCTCCCTGCCGCCCCGCGTCTCCCTATCCCCTCCCTCCCTGCCGCCCCGCGTCTCCCTATCCCCTCCCTCCCTGCCGCCCCGCGTCTCCCTATCCACTCTCTGCCGCCCTGCGTCTCCCTATCCCCTCCCTGCCGCCCCGCGTCTCCCTATCCCCTCCCTGCAGCTCCACGTCTCCCTATCCCCTCCCTGCAGCTCCGTGTCTCCCTATCCCCTCCCTGCAGCTTGGTGTCTCCCTATCCCCTCCCTGCCGCCCCGCGTCTCCCTATCCCCTCCCTGCAGCCCTGCGTCTCCCTATCACCTCCCTGCAGCCCGCGTCTCCCTATCCACTCTCTGCCGCCCTGCGTCTCCCTATCATCCTGCGTCTCCCTATCCCCTCCCTGCAGCCCTGCGTCTCCCTATCACCTCCCTGCAGCCCCGCGTCTCCCTATCATCCTGCGTCTCCCTATCATCCTGCGTCTCCCTATCCCCTCCCTGCAGCCCTGCGTCTCCCTATCACCTCCCTGCAGCCCCGCGTCTCCCTATCCACTCTCTGCTGCCCTGCGTCTCCCTATCATCCTGCGTCTCCCTATCCCCTCCCTGCTGCCCTTTCAAGATTCTACTACGGGGGCCCACAAAGCAGGGACGTGCAGTCAGGGGAGGCAGGGTAGGCAGTGCCTCCCCTGCCATTAATGATTAAAATAATATAAAGAAGATACTTATGACACATATTCTGTGTCATAAGTAATCTCTTTATATTATGATAAGCATTTTAAATCTTTAAATCACTTTGGGAGGCATGGATAGCAGTGCCTCCCGTTAACAATTGGAATGGGAGAGAAAGGGGGGCGGGGCCAAGCACAGGGCTGTTAAAGCCCATTAAAAAACTGCGGGGGAAGCGGCACATATGCCAGTGCCTCGTTGATAGGGAAAACCCGCCCCTGTCAGCGAGGCAGATGTGATTGGACAGCGGATCCAGTACTGGATCCGCTGGTCCAATCACCCATAGGCATTGAGGTCAAGCTGCGTTGGGACCCGACGCTACAGTGGAGCTGCCTGCCACTTCAGGAGCGCGGCGGGGGGACAGCGGCGGCGGGACCCGATGTTGGAGTTGCCTACAGCAGCGGCAGCTCCGGAGACAATGGGCAGCGCTGTTACCTCTATTTCCGTGCCCTCAGCATATCCGGCAGCATCTGCTTCCTCCGGGACTGAGGAACCAGGACCACTAAGGCGAGTGGGGGGGGGGGGAGTTGTGCTTGGTGGTAAGTGTCTGGGCAGCTCACCCCCAGATCACTTGGACTGCAGCTCACCCCCAGTGAGCTGCAGTCCAAGTGATCTGGGGGTGAGCTGTAGTCCAAGTGATCTGGGGGTGAGCTGCAGTCCAAGTGATCTGGGGGGTGAGCTGCAGTCCAAGTGATCTGGGGGTGAGCTGTAGTCCAAGTGATCTGGGGGTGAGCTGTAGTCCAAGTGATCTGGGGGTGAGCTGCAGTCCAAGTGATCTGGGGGTGAGCTGCAGTCCAAGTGATCTGGGGGTGAGCTGTAGTCCAAGTGATCTGGGGGTGAGCTGTAGTCCAAGTGATCTGAGGGTGAGCTGCAGTCCAAGTGATCTGGGGGTGAGCTGCAGTCCAAGTGATCTGGGGGTGAGCTGCAGTCCAAGTGATCTGGGGGTGAGCTGCAGTCCAAGTGATCTGGGGGTGAGCTGCAGTCCAAGTGATCTGGGGTGAGCTGCAGTCCAAGTGATCTGGGGTGAGCTGCAGTCCAAGTGATCTGGGCAAGATCACTTGGACTCCAGCTCACCCCCAGATCACTAGTTGGACGCAGGGACAGGGAAAAATAAATAAAATAAATGTAAAAAAAGGATATATTTATATCACAGCCGCCTGCCACCCACCGCTGACCAGCGCTCACTGCTGCACCGCCATTGAAAGCTGACCACCGCAGACCACAACTGGCGGTGGTCAGAGGGACATCAACGCCGCAGCGACGAAGGACAGCTTAGTACTGCCGCATCCCCCGCAGACCATGGGCTCATACGCCACCGACAACCACAGTCCCTTCCGCACCTCCGCTGCACATATCAGGTAATGTTACCCTATGTCCCTGCTGTCACGCTCTCAGTCCCTGCTGTCACTCAGTCCCTGCTGTCACTCTCTCAGTCCCTGCTGTCACTCTCTCTCCATGTCCCTGAATTGTGGGTCATACCGTTTGCTATAATGTGAATTTCGGCTCATACCATGTGCTATAATGTGAATTTCGGCTCATACCATGTGGTAAAATCTGAATTTTGGGTCATAGCGTGTGCTATAATGTGAATTTTGGCTCATACCATGTGCTATAATGTGAATTTTGGCTCATACCGTGTGCTATAATGTGAATTTTGGCTCATACCGTGTGCTGTAATGTGAATTTCGGCTCATACCGTGTGCTATAATGTGAATTTCGGGTCATACCGTGTGCTGTAATGTGAATTTCGGGTCAAACCGTGTGGTAAAATCTGAATTTTGGGTCATAGCGTGTTCTGTAATGTGAATTTCGGCTCATACCGTGTGCTGTAATGTGAATTTCGGCTCATACTGTGTAGTAAAATATGAATTTCGGCTCATACTGTGTAGTAAAATATGAATTTTGGCTCATACTGTGTGCTGTAATGTGAATTTCGGCTGATACTGTGTGGCAAAATATGAATTTCGGGTCATACGGTGTGCTGTAATGTGAATTTCTGCTCATACTGTGTGCTGTAGTGGGAATTTTGGCTCATACCGTGTGCTGTAGTGTGAATTTCGGCTCATTCCGTGTGCTGTAATGTGAATTTCGGCTCATACCATGTGCTGTAGTGTGAATTTCGGCTCATTCCGTGTGCTGTAATGTGAATTTCGGGTCATACTGTGTGGTATCAGGTGAATGGGGCGCCAGTACTAGATAGTATAAGGGGTCCTACTACACTGAAGGACACGCCCCCATTTGAGTGGCCACACCCCCTTTTCCGGAGGCGCGCGCATAATTGCAACCTTCACTTTCCCATACCCCCACTTCAAAATGTCCACTTCAACCACTGTATATGTATGTATGTATGTATGTATACATTTATATATATATATATATATATATATATATATTTACATATATAAAATCTCAGTGCCTCCCCAGCCAATGACCTCACCGCACGTCACTGCCACAAAGTTCTAGTTACAACCCTGGTGCCTATCTATAATACTGTATAAAACAACAGACTGTGGTATTATACTATATATGGATGTGGGGCTGGATGCTTTTTAACTTGTGTGCATTTAATATAATATTTGTCAGGTTTTCTTTTGCTGTTATTTGGCTGCTTCAGGAGGATCAACAATCTGTTAACACAGCCTCTAGATAACGTGATCACTCCACTGTCCAAGCAACAGGGGAAGGGGAGGGCCAGGGGGTGGGGGGGGGGGGGTGTAGGCAGATATTTTGCCTAGGGTGCCGAGAAACCTTCCACCGGCCCTGTATGGTAATACAGCAGGAGGCGTCACACAGCAGCAGTGATAGCACTAATACGGTAATGCAGCAGGAGGTGTCACACAGCAGCAGCGATAGCACTAATATGGTAATGCAGCAGGAGGTGTCACACAGCAGCAGTGATAGTACTAATATGGTAATGCAGCAGGAGGTGTCACACAGCAGCAGTGATAGCACTAATATGGTAATGCAGCAGGAGGTGTCACACAGCAGCAGTGATAGCACTAATATGGTAATACAGCAGGAGGCGTCACACAGCAGCAGTGATAGCACTAATATGGTAATGCAGCAGGAGGCGTCACACAGCAGCAGTGATAGCACTAATATGGTAATGCAGCAGGAGGCGTCACACAGCAGCAGTGATAGCACTAATATGGTAATGCAGCAGGAGGTGTCACACAGCAGCAGTGATAGCACTAATATGGTAATACAGCAGGAGGCGTCACACAGCAGCAGTGATAGCACTAATATGGTAATGCAGCAGGAGGCGTCACACAGCAGCAGTGATAGCACTAATATGGTAATACAGCAGGGGGTGTCACACAGCAGCAGTGATAGCACTAATATGGTAATACAGCAGGAGGCGTCACACAGCAGCAGTGATAGCACTAATATGGTAATGCAGCAGGAGGTGTCACACAGCAGCAGCGATAGCACTAATATGGTAATGCAGCAGGAGGTGTCACACAGCAGCAGTGATAGCACTAATATGGTAATGCAGCAGGAGGCGTCACACAGCAGCAGTGATAGCACTAATATGGTAATGCAGCAGGAGGCGTCACACAGCAGCAGCGATAGCACTAATATGGTAATGCAGCAGGGGGTGTCACACAGCAGCAGTGATAGCAGTAACATGGTAATACAGCAGGAGGTGTCACACAGCAGCAGCGATAGCACTAATATGGTAATGCAGCAGGAGGCGTCACACAGCAGCAGCGATAGCACTAATATGGTAATGCAGCAGGGGGCGTCACACAGCAGCAGTGATATCACTAATATGGTAATACAGCAGGGGGTGTCACACAGCAGCAGTGATAGCACTAATATGGTAATGCAGCAGGAGGCGTCACACAGCAGCAGTGATAGCACTAATATGGTAATGCAGCAGGAGGTGTCACACAGCAGCAGTGATAACTGTAATATGGTAATGCAGCAGGAGGTATCACGCAGCAGCGATAGCACTAATATGGTAATGCAGCAGGAGGCGTCACACAGCAGCACTGATAGCACTAATATGGTAATGCAGCAGGAGGCGTCACAAAGCAGCAGCGATAGCACTAATATGGTAATGCAGCAGGAGGCGTCACACAGCAGCAGTGATAACTGTAATATGGTAATGCAGCAGGAGGTATCACGCAGCAGCGATAGCACTAATATGGTAATGCAGCAGGAGGTGTCACACAGCAGCAGTGATAGCACTAATATGGTAATGCAGCAGGAAGCGTCACACAGCAGCAGTGATAGCACTAATATGGTAATACAGCAGGAGGGGTCACACAGCAGCAGTGATAGTACTAATATGGTAATGCAGCAGGAGGCGTCACACAGCAGCAGTGATAGCACTAATATGGTAATGCAGCAGGAGGCGTCACACAGCAGCAGTGATAGCACTAATATGGTAATGCAGCAGGAGGCGTCACACAGCAGCAGTGATAGCACTAATATGGTAATGCAGCAGGAGGTGTCACACAGCAGCAGTGATAGTACTAATATGGTAATGCAGCAGGAGGCGTCACACAGCAGCAGTGATAGCACTAATATGGTAATGCAGCAGGAGGCGTCACACAGCAGCAGTGATAGCACTAATATGGTAATGCAGCAGGAGGCGTCACACAGCAGCAGTGATAGCACTAATATGGTAATGCAGCAGGAGGTGTCACACAGCAGCAGTGATAGTACTAATATGGTAATGCAGCAGGAGGCGTCACAAAGCAGCAGCGATAGCACTAATATGGTAATGCAGCAGGAGGCGTCACACAGCAGCAGTGATATCACTAATATGGTAATGCAGCCGGAGGTGTCACACAGCAGCAGTGATAGCACTAATATGGTAATGAGGCAGGAGGTGTTACACAGCAGCAGTGATATCACTAATATGGTAATGAAGCAGGAGATGTCACACAGCAGTGATAGCAGTAATATGGTAATGCAGCAGGAGGTGTTACACAGCAGCAGCGATAGCACTAATATAGTAATGCAGCAGGGGGCATCACACAGCAGCAGTGATAGCACTAATATGGTAATGCAGCAGGAGGTGTCACACAGCAGCAGTGATAGCAGTAATATGGTAATACAGCAGGAGGTGTCACATAGCAGCAGTGATAGCACTAATATGGTAATGCAGCAGGAGGTGTCACATAGCAGCAGTGATAGCACTAATATGGTAATGCAGCAGGAGGTGTCACACAGCAGCAGTGATAGCACTAATATGGTAATGCAGCAGGAGGTGTCACACAGCAGCAGCGATAGCACAAATATAGTAATGCAGCAGGGGGCATCACACAGCAGCAGTGATAGCACTAATATGGTAATGCAGCAGGAGGCGTCACACAGCAGCAGCGATAGCAGTAATATGGTAATGCAGCAGGAGGTGTCACACAGCAGCAGTGATAGCACTAATATGGTAATGCAGCAGGAGGTGTCACACAGCAGCAGTGATAGCACTAATATGGTAATGCAGCAGGAGGTGTCACACAGCAGTGATAGCACTAATATGGTAATGCAGCAGGAGGCGTCACATAGCAGCAGTGATAGCACTAATATGGTAATGCAGCAGGAGGTGTCACACAGCAGCAGTGATAACACTAATATGGTAATGCAGCAGGGGGCGTCACATAGCAGCAGTGATAGCACTAATATGGTAATGCAGCAGGAGGTGTCACACAGCAGCAGTGATAGTACTAATATGGTAATGCAGCAGGAGGTGTCACACAGCAGCAGTGATAGCACTAATATGGTAATGCAGCAGGAGGCGTCACACAGAAGCAGTGATAGCACTAATATGGTAATGCAGCAGGAGGCGTCACACAGCAGCAGCGATAGCAGTAATATGGTAATGCAGCAGGGGGCGTCATGCAGCAGCAGTGATAGCACTAATATGGTAATACAGCAGGGGGCGTCACACAGCAGCAGTGATAGCACTAATATGGTAATGCAGCAGGAGGCGTCACACAGCAGCAGTGATAGCACTAATATGGTAATGCAGCAGGAGACGTCACACAGCAGCAGTGATAGCACTAATATGGTAATACAGCAGGAGGTGTCACACAGCATCAGTGATAGCACTAATATGGTAATACAGCAGGAGGCGTCACACAGCAGCAGTGATAGCACTAATATGGTAATACAGCAGGAGACGTCACACAGCAGCAGTGATAGCACTAATATGGTAATGCAGCAGGAGGCGTCACACAGCAGCAGTGATAGCACTAATATGGTAATACAGCAGGGGGCGTCACACAGCAGCAGTGATAGCACTAATATGGTAATACAGCAGGAGACGTCACACAGCAGCAGTGATAGCACTAATATGGTAATGCAGCAGGAGGCGTCACACAGCAGCAGTGATAGCACTAATATGGTAATGCAGCAGGAGGCGTCACACAGCAGCAGTGATAGCACTAATATGGTAATACAGCAGGGGGCGTCACACAGCAGCAGTGATAGCACTAATATGGTAATGTAGCAGGGGGTGTCACACAGCATCAGTGATAGCACTAATATGGTAATACAGCAGGAGGCGTCACACAGCAGCAGTGATAGCACTAATATGGTAATACAGCAGGGGGCGTCACACAGTAGCAGTGATAGCACTAATATGGTAATACAGCAGGAGACGTCACACAGCAGCAGTGATAGCACTAATATGGTAATACAGCAGGGGGTGTCACACAGCATCAGTGATAGCACTAATATGGTAATACAGCAGGAGGTGTCACACAGCAGCAGTGATAGCAGTAATATGGTAATGCAGCAGGAGGCGTCACACAGCAGCAGTGATATCACTAATATGGTAATACAGCAGGAGGTGTCACACAGCAGCAGTGATAGCACTAATATGGTAATACAGCAGGAGGTGTCACACAGCAGCAGTGATAGCACTAATATGGTAATGCAGCAGGAGGTGTCACACAGTAGCAGTGATAGCACTAATATGGTAATACAGCAGGAGACGTCACACAGCAGCAGTGATAGCACTAATATGGTAATACAGCAGGGGGCGTCACACAGCAGCAGTGATAGCACTAATATGGTAATGTAGCAGGGGGTGTCACACAGCAGCAGTGATAGCACTAATATGGTAATACAGCAGGAGGTGTCACACAGCAGCAGTGATATCACTAATATGGTAATGCAGCAGGAGGCGTCACACAGCAGCAGTGATAGCACTAATATGGTAATACAGCAGGAGGCGTCACACAGCAGCAGCGATAGCACTAAAATGGTAATGCAGCAGGGGGCGTCACACAGCAGCAGCGATATCACTAATATGGTAATGCAGCAGGAGGCGTCACACAGCAGCAGTGATAGTACACTACTAATATGGTAATGCAGCAGGGGGTGTCACACAGTAGCAGTGATAGCACTAATATGGTAATACAGCAGGAGACGTCACACAGCAGCAGTGATAGTACTAATAAGGTAATACAGCAGGGGGCGTCACACAGCAGCAGTGATATCAGTAATATGGTAATACAGCAGGAGGTGTCACACAGCAGCAGAGATAGCACTAATATGGTAATACAGCAGGAGGCGTCACACAGCAGCAGCGATAGCACTTATATGGTAATGCAGCAGGGGGCGTCACACAGCAGCAGTGATAGCACTAATAAGGTAATGCAGCAGGAGGCGTCACACAGCAGCAGTGATATCAGTAATATGGTAATGCAGCAGGAGGCGTCACACAGCAGCAGCGATAGCAGTAATATGGTAATGCAGCAGGGGGCGTCACATAGCAGCAGTGATATCAGTAATATGGTAATGTAGCAGGGGGTGTCACACAGCAGCAGTGATAGCACTAATATGGTAATGCAGCAGGAGGTGTCACACAGCAGCAGTGATAGCACTAATATGGTAATGCAGCAGGAGGTGTCACACAGCAGCAGTGATAGCACTAATATGGTAATACAGCAGGAGGCGTCACACAGCAGCAGTGATAGCACTAATATGGTAATGCAGCAGGAGGCGTCACACAGCAGCAGTGATAGTACTAATATGGTAATACAGCAGGAGGCGTCACACAGCAGCAGTGATAGCACTAATATGGTAATGCAGCAGGAGGCGTCACACAGCAGCAGTGATAGTACTAATATGGTAATACAGCAGGAGGCGTCACACAGCAGCAGTGATAGCACTAATATGGTAATACAGCAGGAGGCGTCACAAAGCAGCAGTGATAGCACTAATATGGTAATACAGCAGGAGGTGTCACACAGCAGCAGTGATAGCACTAATATGGTAATGCAGCAGGAGGCGTCACACAGCAGCAGTGATAGCACTAATATGGTAATACAGCAGGAGGTGTCACACAGCAGCAGCGATAGCACTAATATGGTAATGCAGCAGGAGGCGTCACAAAGCAGCAGTGATAGCACTAATATGGTAATGCAGCAGGAGGTGTCATACAGCATCAGTGATATCACTAATATGGTAATGCAGCAGGGGGGCGTCACACAGCAGCAGTGATAACACTAATATGGTAATGCAGCAGGAGGCATCACACAGCAGCAGCGATAGCACTAATATGGTAATGCAGCAGGAGGCATCACACAACAGCAGCGATAGCACTAATATGGTAATACAGCAGGAGGCGTCACACAGCAGCAGCGATAGCACTTATATGGTAATGCAGAAGGGGGCGTCACACAGCAGCAGTGATAGCACTAATAAGGTAATGCAGCAGGAGGCATCACACAGCAGCAGTGATAGCACTAATATGGTAATGCAGCAGGTGGCGCAACACAGCAGCAGTGATATCAGTAATATGGTAATGCAGCAGGGGGCGTCACACAGCAGCAGCGATAGCAGTAATATGGTAATGCAGCAGGGGGCGTCACATAGCAGCAATGATATCAGTAATATGGTAATGCAGCAGGGGGCGTCACACAGCAGCAGTGATAGTACTAATATGGTAATGCAGCAGGGGGCGTCACACAGCAGCAGCGATAGCAGTAATATGGTAATGCAGCAGGAGACGTCACACAGCAGCAGTGATAGCACTAATATGGTAATACAGCAGGAGGTGTCACACAGCAGCAGTGATATCACTAATATGGTAATGCAGCAGGAGGCGTCACACAGCAGCAGTGATATCACTAATATGGTAATGCAGCAGGAGGTGTCACACAGCTGCAGTGATAGCACTAATATGGTAATACAGCAGGGGGCGTCACACAGCAGCAGTGATAGCACTAATATGGTAATACAGCAGGAGGCGTCACACAGCAGCAGTGATAGCACTAATATGGTAATACAGCAGGAGGCGTCACACAGCAGCAGTGATAGCACTAATATGGTAATACAGCAGGAGGTGTCACACAGCAGCAGTGATAGTACTAATATGGTAATACAGCAGGAGGTGTCACACAGCAGCAGTGATAGCACTAATATGGTAATGCAGCAGGAGGCGTCACACAGAAGCAGTGATAGCACTAATATGGTAATGCAGCAGGAGGTGTCACACAGCAGCAGTGATAGCACTAATATGGTAATGCAGCAGGAGGTGTCACAGAGCAGCGATAGCACTAATATGGTAATGTAGCAGGAGGCGTCACACAGCAGCAGTGATAGCATTAATATGGTAATACAGCAGGAGGTGTCACACAGCAGCAGTGATAGCACTAATATGGTAATGCAGCAGGAGGTGTCACACAGCAGCAGTGATAGCATTAATATGGTAATACAGCAGGAGGTGTCACACAGCAGCAGCGATAGCACTAATATGGTAATGTAGCAGGAGGTGTTACACAGCAGCAGTGATAGCATTAATATGGTAATACAGCAGGAGGTGTCACACAGCAGCAGTGATAGCACTAATATGGTAATGCAGCAGGAGGTGTCACACAGCAGCAGTGATATCAGTAATATGGTAATACAGAAGGAGGCGTCACACAGAAGCAGTGATAGCACTAATATGGTAATGCAGCAGGAGGCGTCACACAGCAGGAGGTGTCACACAGCAGCAGTGATATCAGTAATATGGTAATGCAGCAGGAGGCGTCACACAGCAGCAGTGATCGCACTAATATGGTAATGCAGCAGGAGGTGTCACACAGCAGCAGTGATAGCACTAATATGGTAATGCAGCAGGAGGCGTCACACAGCAGCAGTGATCGCACTAATATGGTAATGCAGCAGGAGGTGTTACACAGCAGCAGTGATAGCACTAATATGGTAATGCAGCAGGAGGCGTCACACAGCAGCAGTGATAGCACTAATATGGTAATGCAGCAGGAGGCGTCACACAGCAGCAGTGATAGCACTAATATGGTAATGCAGCAGGAGGCGTCACACAGCAGCAGTGATAACACTAATATGGTAATACAGCAGGAGGCGTCACACAGCAGCAGTGATAACACTAATATGGTAATGCAGCAGGAGGCGTCACACAGCAGCAGTGATAACACTAATATGGTAATGCAGCAGGAGGTGTCACACAGCAGCAGTGATAACACTAATATGGTAATACAGCAGGAGGTGTCACACAGCAGCAGTGATAGCACTAATATGGTAATGCAGCAGGAGGTGTCACACAGCAGCAGTGATAGCACTAATATGGTAATGCAGCAGGAGGTGTCACACAGCAGCAGTGATAGTACTAATATGGTAATGCAGCAGGAGGTGTCACACAGCAGCAGTGATAACACTAATATGGTAATACAGCAGGGGGCGTCACACAGCAGCAGTTATAGCACTAATATGGAAATGCAGCAGGAGGCGTCACACAGTAGCAGTGATAGCACTAATATGGTAATGCAGCAGGAGGTGTCACACAGCAGCAGTGATAGTACTAATATGGTAATGCAGCAGGGGGCGTCACACAGCAGCAGTTATAGCACTAATATGGAAATGCAGCAGGAGGCGTCACACAGTAGCAGTGATAGCACTAATATGGTAATGCAGCAGGAGGCGTCACACAGCAGCAGTGATAGCACTAATATAGTAATGCAGCAGGTGGCGTCACACAGCAGCAGTGATAGCACTAATATGGTAATGCAGCAGGGGGCGTCACACAGCAGCAGTGATAGCACTAATATGGTAATGCAGCAGGAGGCGTCACACAGCAGCAGTGATAGCACTAATATGGTAATGCAGCAGGAGGCGTCACACAGCAGCAGTGATAGCACTAATATGGTAATGCAGCAGGAGGTGTCACACAGCAGCAGTGATAGTACTAATATGGTAATGCAGCAGGGGGCGTCACACAGCAGCAGTGATAGCAGTAATATGGTAATGCAGCAGGAGGCGTCACACAGCAGCAGTGATAGCACTAATATGGTAATGCAGCAGGAGGCGTCACACAGCAGCAGTGATAGCACTAATATGGTAATGCAGCAGGAGGTGTCACACAGCAGCAGTGATAGCACTAATATGGTAATGCAGCAGGGGGTGTCACACAGCAGCAGTGATAGCACTAATATGGTAATGCAGCAGGAGGTGTCACACAGCAGCAGTGATAGCACTAATATGGTAATGCAGCAGGAGGTGTCACACAGCAGCAGCGATAGCACTAATATGGTAATGCAGCAGGAGGTGTCACACAGCAGCAGCGATAGCACTAATATGGTAATACAGCAGGAGGTGTCACACAGCAGCAGTGATAGCACTAATATGGTAATGCAGCAGGAGGTGTCACACAGCAGCAGTGATAGCACTAATATGGTAATGCAGCAGGAGGTGTCACACAGCAGCAGTGATAGCACTAATATGGTAATGCAGCAGGAGGTGTCACACAGCAGCAGTGATAGCACTAATATGGTAATGCAGCAGGAGATGTCACACAGCAGCAGTGATAGCACTAATATGGTAATGCAGCAGGGGGCGTCACACAGCAGCAGTGATAGCACTAATATGGTAATACAGCAGGTGGTGTCACACAGCAGCAGTGATAGCACTAATATGGTAATGCAGCAGGGGGCGTCACACAGCAGCAGTGATAGCACTAATATGGTAATACAGCAGGAGGTGTCACACAGCAGCAGTGATAGCACTAATATGGTAATGCAGCAGGAGGTGTCACACAGTAGCAGTGATAGCACTAATATAGTAATGCAGCAGGGGGCGTCACACAGCAGCAGTGATAGCACTAATATGGTAATGCAGCAGAGGGCGTCACACAGCAGCAGTGATAGCACTAATATGGTAATACAGCAGGGGGCGTCACACAGCAGCAGTGATAGCACTAATATGGTAATACAGCAGGGGGCGTCACACAGCATCAGTGATAGCACTAATATGGTAATGCAGCAGGGGGCGTCACACAGCAGCAGTGATAGCACTAATATGGTAATACAGCAGGGGGCGTCACACAGCAGCAGTGATAGCAGTAATATGGTAATACAGCAGGAGGTGTCACACAGCAGCAGTGATAGCACTAATATGGTAATGCAGTAGGAGGCGTCACGCAGCAGCAGTGATAGCACTAATATGGTAATGCAGCAGGGGGCGTCACACAGCAGCAGCGATAGCACTAATATGGTAATGCAGCAGGAGGTGTCACACAGCAGCAGTGATATCAGTAATATGGTAATGCAGCAGGAGGCGTCACATAGCAGCAGTGATAGCACTAATATGGTAATACAGCAGGAGGTGTCACACAGCAGCAGTGATAGCACTAATATGGTAATGCAGCAGGAGGCGTCACATAGCAGCAGTGATAGCACTAATATGGTAATACAGCAGGAGGTGTCACACAGCAGCAGTGATAGCACTAATATGGTAATGCAGCAGGAGGTGTCACACAGCAGCAGTGATATCAGTAATATGGTAATACAGCAGGGGGCGTCACACAGCAGCAGTGATAGCACTAATATGGTAATGCAGCAGGAGGTGTCACACAGCAGCAGTGATATCAGTAATATGGTAATACAGCAGGGGGCGTCACACAGCAGCAGTGATAGCACTAATATGGTAATGCAGCAGGAGGTGTCACACAGCAGCAGTGATATCAGTAATATGGTAATGCAGCAGGAGGTGTCACACAGCAGCAGTGATAGCACTAATATGGTAATGCAGCAGGAGGTGTCACACAGCAGCAGTGATAGCACTAATATGGTAATGCAGCAGGGGGCGTCACACAGCAGCAGTGATAGCACTAATATGGTAATACAGCAGGAGGTGTCACACAGCAGCAGTGATAGCAGTAATATGGTAATGCAGCAGGAGGTGTCACACAGCAGCAGTGATATCAGTAATATGGTAATACAGCAGGGGGCGTCACACAGCAGCAGTGATAGCACTAATATGGTAATGCAGCAGGGTGGCGTCACACAGCAGCAGCGATAGCATTAATATGGTAATGCAGCAGGAGGTGTTACACAGCAGCAGTGATAGCACTAATATGGTAATGCAGCAGGAGGCGTCACACAGCAGCAGTGATAGCACTAATATGGTAATGCAGCAGGAGGTGTCACACAGCAGCAGTGATATCAGTAATATGGTAATGCAGCAGGGGGCGTCACACAGCAGCAGTGATAGCACTAATATGGTAATGCAGCAGGGGGGCGTCACACAGCAGCAGCGATAGCATTAATATGGTAATGCAGCAGGAGGTGTCACACAGCAGCAGTGATAGCACTAATATGGTAATGAAATGCAGCAGGAGGCGTCACACAGCAGCAGTGATAGCACTAATATGGTAATGCAGCAGGAGGCGTCACACAGCAGCAGTGATAGCACTAATATGTTAATGCAGCAGGAGGCGTCACACAGCAGCAGTGATAGCAGTAATATGGTAATGCAGCAGGAGGTGTCACACAGCAGCAGTGATAGCAGTAATATGGTAATGCAGCAGGAGGCGTCACACAGCAGCAGTGATAGCAGTAATATGGTAATGCAGCAGGAGGTGTCACACAGCAGCAGTGATAGCAGTAATATGGTAATACAGCAGGAGGCGTCACACAGCAGCAGTGATAGCAGTAATATGGTAATGCAGCAGGAGGTGTCACACAGCAGCAGTGATAGCACTAATATGGTAATACAGCAGGAGGTGTCACACAGCAGCAGTGATAGCACTAATATGGTAATGCAGCAGGAGGTGTCACACAGCAGCAGCGATAGAACTAATATGGTAATGCAGCAGGAGGCGTCACACAGCAGCAGTGATAGCACTAATATGGTAATGCAGCAGGAGGTGTCACACAGCAGCAGCGATAGAACTAATATGGTAATGCAGCAGGAGGTGTCACACAGCAGCAGTGATATCAGTAATATGGTAATACAGCAGGAGACGTCACACAGCAGCAGTGATAGCACTAATATGGTAATGCAGCAGAGGGCGTCACACAGCAGCAGTGATAGCAGTAATATGGTAATGCAGCAGGAGGCGTCACACAGCAGCAGTGATAGCAGTAATATGGTAATGCAGCAGGAGGTGTCACACAGCAGCAGCGATAGCACTAATATGGTAATGCAGCAGGAGATGTCACACAGCAGCAGTGATAGCAGTAATATGGTAATGCAGCAGGAGGCGTCACACAGCAGCAGTGATAGCAGTAATATGGTAATACAGCAGGAGGCGTCACACAGCAGCAGTGATAGCAGTAATATGGTAATGCAGCAGGAGGTGTCACACAGCAGCAGTGATAGCAGTAATATGGTAATGCAGCAGGAGGCGTCACACAGCAGCAGTGATAGCAGTAATATGGTAATGCAGCAGGAGGTGTCACACAGCAGCAGTGATAGCACTAATATGGTAATACAGCAGGAGGCATCACACAGCAGCAGTGATAGCACTAATATGGTAATGCAGCAGGAGGTGTCACACAGCAGCAGTGATAGCACTAATATGGTAATGCAGCAGGGGGCATCACACAGCAGCAGTGATAGCACTAATATGGTAATGCAGCAGGGGGTGTCACACAGCAGCAGTGATAGCACTAATATGGTAATGCAGCAGGAGGTGTCACACAGCAGCAGTGATAACACTAATATGGTAATGCAGCAGGAGGTGTCACACAGCAGCAGTGATAGTACTAATATGGTAATACAGCAGGAGGCGTCACACAGCAGCAGTGATAGTACTAATATGGTAATACAGCAGGAGGTGTCACACAGCAGCAGTGATAGTACTAATATGGTAATACAGCAGGAGGCGTCACACAGCAGCAGTGATATCACTAATATGGTAATGCAGCAGGAGGGGTCACACAGCAGCAGTGATAGCACTAATATGGTAATGCAGCAGGGGGCGTCACACAGCAGCAGTGATAGCACTAATATGGTAATGCAGCAGGAGGCGTCACACAGCAGCAGTGATAGCAGTAATATGGTAATGCAGCAGGAGGCGTCACACAGCAGCAGTGATAGCACTAATATGGTAATGCAGCAGGAGGCGTCACACAGCAGCAGTGATAGCACTAATATGGTAATACAGCAGGGGGCGTCACACAGCAGCAGTGATAGCACTAATATGGTAATACAGCAGGAGGTGTCACACAGCAGCAGTGATAGTACTAATATGGTAATACAGCAGGAGGCGTCACACAGCAGCAGTGATATCACTAATATGGTAATGCAGCAGGAGGCGTCACACAGCAGCAGTGATAGCAGTAATATGGTAATGCAGCAGGAGGCGTCACACAGCAGCAGTGATAGCACTAATATGGTAATGCAGCAGGAGGCGTCACACAGCAGCAGTGATAGCACTAATATGGTAATGCAGCAGAGGGCGTCACACAGCAGCAGTGATAGCAGTAATATGGTAATACAGCAGGAGGCGTCACACAGCAGCAGTGATAGCACTAATATGGTAATACAGCAGGAGGCGTCACACAGCAGCAGCGATAGCACTAATATGGTAATGCAGCAGGAGATGTCACACAGCAGCAGTGATAGCAGTAATATGGTAATGCAGCAGGAGGCGTCACACAGCAGCAGTGATAGCAGTAATATGGTAATACAGCAGGAGGCGTCACACAGCAGCAGTGATAGCAGTAATATGGTAATACAGCAGGAGGCGTCACACAGCAGCAGTGATAGCAGTAATATGGTAATACAGCAGGAGGCGTCACACAGCAGCAGTGATAGCACTAAAATGGTAATGCAGCAGGGGGCGTCACACAGCAGCAGTGATAGCAGTAATATGGTAATACAGCAGGAGGCGTCACACAGCAGCAGTGATAGCACTAAAATGGTAATGCAGCAGGGGGCGTCACACAGCAGCAGTGATAGCACTAATATGGTAATGCAGCAGGAGGTGTCACACAGCAGCAGTGATAGCACTAATATGGTAATGCAGCAGGAGGCGTCACACAGCAGCAGTGATAGCACTAATATGGTAATACAGCAGGGGGCGTCACACAGTAGCAGTGATAGCACTAATATGGTAATGCAGCAGGAGATGTCACACAGCAGCAGTGATAGCAGTAATATGGTAATGCAGCAGGAGGCGTCACACAGCAGCAGTGATAGCAGTAATATGGTAATACAGCAGGAGGCGTCACACAGCAGCAGTGATAGCAGTAATATGGTAATACAGCAGGAGGCGTCACACAGCAGCAGTGATAGCAGTAATATGGTAATACAGCAGGAGGCGTCACACAGCAGCAGTGATAGCACTAAAATGGTAATGCAGCAGGGGGCGTCACACAGCAGCAGTGATAGCAGTAATATGGTAATACAGCAGGAGGCGTCACACAGCAGCAGTGATAGCACTAAAATGGTAATGCAGCAGGGGGCGTCACACAGCAGCAGTGATAGCACTAATATGGTAATGCAGCAGGAGGTGTCACACAGCAGCAGTGATAGCACTAATATGGTAATGCAGCAGGAGGCGTCACACAGCAGCAGTGATAGCACTAATATGGTAATGCAGCAGGAGGTGTCACACAGCAGCAGTGATAGCACTAATATGGTAATACAGCAGGAGGTGTCACACAGCAGCAGTGATAGTACTAATATGGTAATACAGCAGGAGGCGTCACACAGCAGCAGTGATAGTACTAATATGGTAATACAGCAGGAGGTGTCACACAGCAGCAGTGATAGCAGTAATATGGTAATGCAGCAGGAGGTGTCACACAGCAGCAGTGATAGCACTAATATGGTAATACAGCAGGAGGTGTCACACAGCAGCAGTGATAGCACTAATATGGTAATGCAGCAGGAGGTGTCACACAGCAGCAGTGATAGCACTAATATGGTAATACAGCAGGAGGCGTCACACAGCAGCAGTGATAGTACTAATATGGTAATGCAGCAGGAGGTGTCACACAGCAGCAGTGATAGCACTAATATGGTAATACAGCAGGAGGTGTCACACAGCAGCAGTGATAGCACTAATATGGTAATGCAGCAGGAGGTGTCACACAGCAGCAGTGATAGTACTAATATGGTAATACAGCAGGAGGCGTCACACAGCAGCAGTGATAGTACTAATATGGTAATGCAGCAGGAGGTGTCACACAGCAGCAGTGATAGCACTAATATGGTATTACAGCAGGAGGTGTCACACAGCAGCAGTGATAGCACTAATATGGTAATGCAGCAGGAGGTGTCACACAGCAGCAGTGATAGTACTAATATGGTAATGCAGCAGGAGGCGTCACACAGCAGCAGTGATATCACTAATATGGTAATGCAGCAGGAGGCGTCACACAGCAGCAGTGATAGCAGTAATATGGTAATGCAGCAGGAGGTGTCACACAGCAGCAGTGATAGCACTAATATGGTAATGCAGCAGGAGGTGTCGCACAGCAGCAGTGATAGCACTAATATGGTAATGCAGCAGGAGGCGTCACACAGCAGCAGTGATAGCACTAATATGGAAACAGGGGATAATTCCAAGTTGATCGCAGCAGGAAATTTGTTAGCAGTTGGGCAAAACCATGTGCACTGCAGGGGAGGCAGATGTAACATGTGCAGAGGGAATTAGATTTGGGTGGGTTATTTTATTTCTGTGCAGGGTAAATACTGGCTGCTTTATTTTTACACTGCAATTTAGATTGCAGATTGAACTCACCACACCCAAATCTAACTCTCTCTGCACATGTTATATCTGCCCCCCCTGCAGTGCACATGGTTTTGCCCAACTGCTAAAATATTTCCTGCTGCGATCAACTTGGAATTACCCCCAGAGTTAGTAAAGCTCAGTTTTGATGTTTCCTCTGATGATTCCCCCCAGTTTCTAAATGACAACCCTCCGTGGTATGCTCTACTCTGCTCTCTATTGAAACCGCTGCGAGATAGAAGGTAAACAATAGACGAGCGCTGTACAGATCACTATGATCACTATGACCTCTGCATCCTTTGTATTGTGTAAAAGGACAGAGGTTGCCATTAAAATAAAATATGTAACCCCCCCCCCCTCCCCTATCAATACCAGACCTGGACCTCTGAGTGATCCCAGTTGAGTAGTCTATGTCCCGGAGGGAAGGGGGCAGTGGTGCAAGTGGGCGGGTACGGGTGGGAACGGCGTACCCGTAAGAATTTAGCCGTGGGTACGCCGAACCCACACCGACGGGCCGCCGCTCCTCTTCCTTCCCTCCCTCCCCCACGCCGCAACGCCGCACACGCCGCACCGCCGCTGATGTGAGGGAAGGAGAGTGCAGCCTGCGCCTCTCGTTCCCCTCAGTCTGCAGTGGGTGTTTCAGTTTACTTCAGCGCCGATCCATGAGCCAATCAGAGCTCGCACCCGCGAGCTCTGATTGGCTCACGGATCGGCGCTGAATTAAACTGAGACACCCGCCGGAGACTGAGGGGAACGAGAGGCGCAGGCTGCACTCTCCTTCCCTCACATGACAGACAGGAGGACAGCGACGGCAGCGGCAGCGGTGAGTAGGGGAGGGGGGCATGTTATACCTGGCACTGGGGGCATATCTGGCACTGGGGGGGCATATATACCTGGCACTGGGGGATATCTGGCACTGGGGGCATATCTAGCACAGGGGGGCATATATACCTGGTACTGGGGGATATCTGGCACTGGGGGCATATCTGGCACAGGGGGGCATATATACCTGGCACTGGGGGATATCTGGCACTGGGGGCATATCTGGCACAGGGGGGCATATATACCTGGCACTGGGGGATATCTGGCACAGGGGGGCATGTATACCTGGTACTGGGGGATATCTGGCACTGGGGGCATATCTGGCACTGTAGGGGCATTTCTGTATCTGGCACGGGGGGCAATGTATATCTGACACTGTGAGGCAATGTATGGCACTCTGGGGGCATTTCTGTATCTGGCACTGTGGGGCAATGTGTATCTGGCACTGTGGGGCAATGTGTATCTGGCACTCTGGGGACATTTGTGTATCTGGCACTGTGGGGCAATGTGTATCTGGCACTGTGAGGCAATGTGTATCTGGCACTGTGGAGTTATATGTATCTGGCACTGTGGGGCAATGTGTATCTGGCACTGTGAGGCAATGTGTATCTGGCACTGTGGAGTTATATGTATCTGGCACTGTGGGGCAATGTATATCTAGCACTGTGGGGCAACGTGTATCTGACACTATTGGGGTCATACGTGTATCTGCCCCTCCCCCATATGTGTACCACGCCCCCATTTTCATTGGCCACGCCCCATGTGGCATTTGGCCACACCCATTTTTTTGCGCGCGCGCCTTCGGCGCGTGCACACAGTACCCGTAAGACATTTTTTCTACTTGCACCACTGGAAGGGGGGGACAGTCCATGACGTTGTGGAGGGGAGGTCTCGCTGTGGCACCTCCTGTCTCGGCTCCTGCGCACGCTTGTGTGAGTGACAGTGTATAAGGTAACCAGAAAATAGAGATGAGCGCCTGAAATTTTTCGGGTTTTGTGTTTTGGTTTTGGGTTCGGTTCCGCGGCCGTGTTTTGGGTTCGAACGCGTTTTGGCAAAACCTCACCGAATTTTTTTTGTCGGATTCGGGTGTGTTTTTCAAAAAACCCTAAAAAACAGCTTAAATCATAGAATTTGGGGGTCATTTTGATCCCAAAGTATTATTAACCTCAAAAACCATAATTTCCACTCATTTTCAGTCTATTCTGAATACCTCACACCTCACAATATTATTTTTAGTCCTAAAATTTGCACCGAGGTCGCTGTGTGAGTAAGATAAGCGACCCTAGTGGCCGACACAAACACCGGGCCCATCTAGGAGTGGCACTGCAGTGTCACGCAGGATGTCCCTTCCAAAAAACCCTCCCCAAACAGCACATGACGCAAAGAAAAAAAGAGGCGCAATGAGGTAGCTGTGTGAGTAAGATAAGCGACCCTAGTGGCCGACACAAACACCGGGCCCATCTAGGAGTGGCACTGCAGTGTCACGCAGGATGGCCCTTCCAAAAAACCCTCCCCAAACAGCACATGACGCAAAGAAAAAAAGAGGCGCAATGAGGTAGCTGTGTGAGTAAGATTAGCGACCCTAGTGGCCGACACAAACACCGGGCCCATCTAGGAGTGGCACTGCAGTGTCACGCAGGATGGCCCTTCCAAAAAACCCTCCCCAAACAGCACATGACGCATAGAAAAAAAGAGGCGCAATGAGGTAGCTGTGTGAGTAAGATTAGCGACCCTAGTGGCCGACACAAACACCGGGCCCATCTAGGAGTGGCACTGCAGTGTCACGCAGGATGTCCCTTCCAAAAAACCCTCCCCAATCAGCACATGACGCAAAGAAAAAAAGAGGCGCAATGAGGTAGCTGTGTGAGTAAGATTAGCGACCCTAGTGGCCGACACAAACACCGGGCCCATTTAGGAGTGGCACTGCAGTGTCACGCAGGATGTCCCTTCCAAAAAACCCTCCCCAATCAGCACATGACGCAAAGAAAAAAAGAGGCACAATGAGGTAGCTGTGTGAGTGAGATTAGCGACCCTAGTGGCCGACACAAACACCGGGCCCATTTAGGAGTGGCACTGCAGTGTCATGCAGGATGTCCCTTCCAAAAAACCCTCCCCAATCAGCACATATAGACATATAGCTAATATAGACTGGTTGATAAAGAGATGTCGTAGTATGTATGTATAAAGAAGAAAGAAAAAAAAACCACGGTTAGGTGGTATACAATTATGGACGGACTGCCGAGTGCCGACACAGAGGTAGCCACAGCCGTGAACTACCGTACTGTACTGTGTCTGCTGCTAATATAGACTGGTTGATAAAGAGATGTCGTAGTATGTACGTATAAAGAAGAAAGAAAAAAAAACCACGGTTAGGTGGTATACAATTATGGACGGACTGCCGAGTGCCGACACAGAGGTAGCCACAGCCGTGAACTACCGTACTGTACTGTGTCTGCTGCTAATATAGACTGGTTGATAAAGAGATGTCGTAGTATGTATGTATAAAGAAGAAAGAAAAAAAAACCACGGTTAGGTGGTATACAATTATGGACGGACTGCCGAGTGCCGACACAGAGGTAGCCACAGCCGTGAACTACCGTACTGTACTGTGTCTGCTGCTAATATAGACTGGTTGATAAAGAGATGTCGTAGTATGTACGTATAAAGAAGAAAGAAAAAAAAACCACGGTTAGGTGGTATACAATTATGGACGGACTGCCGAGTGCCGACACAGAGGTAGCCACAGCCGTGAACTACCGTACTGTACTGTGTCTGCTGCTAATATAGACTGGTTGATAAAGAGATGTCGTAGTATGTACGTATAAAGAAGAAAGAAAAAAAAACCACGGTTAGGTGGTATACAATTATGGACGGACTGCCGAGTGCCGACACAGAGGTAGCCACAGCCGTGAACTACCGTACTGTACTGTGTCTGCTGCTAATATAGACTGGTTGATAAAGAGATGTCGTAGTATGTATGTATAAAGAAGAAAGAAAAAAAAACCACGGTTAGGTGGTATACAATTATGGACGGACTGCCGAGTGCCGACACAGAGGTAGCTACAGCCGTGAACTACCGTACTGTGTCTGCTGCGACTGGATGATAAATAATGATATAAAAAATATATATATATCACTACTGCAGCCGGACAGGTATATATATTATATAATGACGGACCTGCTGGACACTGTCTGTCAGCAGAATGAGTTTTTTATAGAATAAAATAAAAAAACACCACACAAGTGAAGTCACACGACGAGTGTTTAACTTTTTCAGGCAATCACAATATAGTATACTACTAACTATACTGGTGGTCAGTGTGGTCAGGTCACTGGTCAGTCACACTGGCAGTGGCACTCCTGCAGCAAAAGTGTGCACTGTTTAATTAATTTTAATATAATATGTACTCCTGGCTCCTGCTATAACCTATAACTGGCACTGCAGTGCTCCCCAGTCTCCCCCACAATTATAAGCTGTGTGAGCTGAGCACAGTCAGATATATAATATATACATAGATGATGCAGCACACTGGGCTGAGCAGTGCACACAGATATGGTATGTGACTGTCTTGTACTCTTGGCTCCTGCTATAACCTATAACTGGCACTGCAGTGCTCCCCAGTCTCCCCCACAATTATAAGCTGTGTGAGCTGAGCACAGTCAGATATATAATATATACATAGATGATGCAGCACACTGGGCTGAGCAGTGCACACAGATATGGTATGTGACTGAGTCACTGTGTGTATCGTTTTTTTCAGGCAGAGAACGGATATATTAAATAAAACTGCACTGTCTGGTGGTCACTGTGGTCAGTCACTAAACTCTGCACTCTCTTCTACAGTACTCCTAAGCTCCAGTAAATCAGGTCAATCTCTCTCTCTCTCTCTCTCCTAATCTAAATCACTGTACTCCCTAACAGCTGCTCCCCGTCCCCAATCCTCCCCACAATTATAACTAAGTCACTCAGTCTTTACTCTTTTCTACTATAACGGAGAGGACGCCAGCCACGTCCTCTCCCTATCAATCTCAATGCACGTGTGAAAATGGCGGCGACGCGCGGCTCCTTATATAGAATCCGAGTCTCGCGAGAATCCGACAGCGTCATGATGACGTTCGGGCGCGCTCGGGTTAACCGAGCAAGGCGGGAAGATCCGAGTCGCTCGGACCCGTGAAAAAAAACATGAAGTTCGTGCGGGTTCGGATTCAGAGAAACCGAACCCGCTCATCTCTACCAGAAAAGGCGCTGCGTCCAGTAAGAGGGACATTTAGGTATGTAGATAAGGGCAGCTGAGCTTCCAGCATCTCCCCATAAATGACAGGACAGGAAGGAGGATAGGCCGCCTCGGGAATCCAGACAGATTATCTGTGAGATCGCTGCCAGTTTTTCCTATAAACAAACTCTGAGAATTCTTATATATGAGGCCTCCAAACTGTGTGATATCAGCTTCATCCTGACAGCGTCGCAGCAGCTACCGCGCGGCTTCCGGAAGTCTTAGAAAGCTCTGATAGGATGAATATAGCCTGACAGATATGAAGGGCTTCCCTTAGCGTGACCCCGGGACATGACCACAGCCTGTATGAAATTCCTCATCTCATTACATCCTCATCATGGTCTTTACGGCCTCTTTCCGCTTGGATCGCTATTGAGACAGAAATCGCCATTTTCCTAGAACGGCTTCTGCTACAAGAAGAAAGGTAAAAGGCGCCCGCCGATGCATACGCAGAAATCCAGTAGTATTGAGAATTCCTGATGACCCATGCCTACGCAGGATATACCAGAATTAGAATCCGCTTTATTGGCCAGGTATACCTGCGTATACTAGAAATTTGTCTTCGGTTTGCTATACAACAGCCAAGTAGGAGGTAACAGATAAGCAGGTGGGGGCAGGGGCGGAACTACTGGCAGGGCAGGCAGTGCATTGCACTGGGGCCCCGCCGCACTCAAGGGCCCACAGCCGCCGGCATTACGAGTCACAATGACTCATTGTATCATGCCGCAGCCGCACACCAGGCACCAGCGCTCCCGTCGGGTCTGCGTCCCGCGACTCCTGCCACCCGCCCGTTGTAACGAACAGATCAGGCCAGGGCACTACGGGCAGCAGCCGCAGCACCAGACACGCTGCCGCCTCTGTAACACACGAAGAGGGAGGAGGGTCGCTTGGAGATGAGAGGAGCAGCGGCACGGGGGGGAGGAGGAGGAGGAGGAGGGAGGTGAAGGAGGGAGCCGCAGCAGCGCTTTGTTACTGGTGGAGGCGCTGCTGCTGCTGCCCCTCTGCTTCACTATAGGCTGTCTTCCGAGAACAGCCTATAGTGAAGCAGAGGGGCAGCAGCAGCAGCGCCTCCACCAATAACACAGCGCTGCTGCGGCTCCCTCCTTCACCTCCCTCCTCCACCTCCTCTACTGCCCGGGAATCGTCAAGCTGCACGAGGAGCCTGAGCCAGCGGAGAGGGTAAGTATAATTCTTCTTTCTTTCTTTCTTTCTTTCTTTCTTTCTTTCTTTCTTTCTTTCTTTCTTTCTTTCTTTCTTTCTTTCTTTCTTTCTTCTCTTTCTTTGTTGGGACTGCCTGCCGCTATGTGTAAAAAGGGGGACTGCCTGCCGCTATGTGTAAAAAGGGGGAATCTGCCTGCCGCAATGTGTAAAAAGGGGGAATCTGCCTGCCGTAATGTGTAACAAGGGGGATGCTGTCTGCCGTAATGTGTAACAAGGGCACGCTGTCTGCCATAATGTGTAACAAGGGCAAGCTGTCTGCTGTAATGTGTAACAAGGGCAAGCTGTCTGCTGTAATGTGTAAAAAGTGTACGCTGTCTGCCATTATGTGTAACAAGGGCAGGCTGACTGCTGTTATGTGAAAAAAGTGTACGCTGTCTGCCGCTATGTTTAACAAGGGCAGGCTGTCTGCCGTTATGTGTAAAAAGTGTACGCTGTCTGCCGCTATGTTTAACAAGGGCAGGCTGTCTGCCGTTATGTGTAAAAAGTGTACGCTGTCTGCCGCTATGTTTAACAAGGGCAGGCTGTCTGCCGTTATGTGAAAAAAGTGTACGCTGTCTGCCGCTATGTGTAACAAGGGGACGCTGTCTGCCGTTGTGTAAAAAAGGGGGATGCTGTCTGCCGTAATGTGTAAAAAGGGGACGCTGTCTGCTGTAATGTGTAAAAAGAGGAATCTGTCCGCCGTAAGGTGTAAAAGGGGCTCTACCTGGTGTAGTGGTGCTACTGTGCGGCGTAATTTGAATAATGGAGACTACTGTGCACCGTTTTATGAATTGGTATTATTTTGTGGCCACACCCCTTCCCCACGAAGCCACGCCACTATGTATTTTTGCGCGCGCCTACGGCGCGCACTGCCCCTGTTTTGCATGCAGGGGTGGGGCTCCAATGCCGTTTCTTGCACACAGTGCTAAAATGTCTAGTTACGGCACTGTTGCTAGGTATCCACTTCCCTGAGCAGGCCCCCCTCACCAGATCCTCTCCAGGGGTGAGGGGGTGGATTTGGATGGGATGGGGGGGGCCCAAGCCATTTTGTCGCACATGGGCCCACTGCTCGCTAGTTCCGCCACTGGGTGGGGGTAAGTAAAGTCACACAGATAGGTATACCGTAGGGACACAAGTGAGTTACATGTACGTCTAGTCAGTCAACGTTCAGGAGTTCAGCAGGCGGACCGCTTGGGGAAAGAAACGTTTGAGGCTTCTGGTGGACCTGGCGGGGACGGCCCTGTAACGCCTGCCTGAAGGAAGCAAGTTACACATGCTGTGGCCGGGGTGTAGATGGGCCTTTACGATCTTCGTTGCCCGCTTTTTAGCTATGGACAGGTACAGGACTGAGGGAAGGTCGGCCCCGATGATCTTCTCCGCGGTTCTCACCACCTTTTGGAGCCTGCATCTGTCCCTCGCACTGGCGGAGCTGTACCATACCAGTATCAAGGAGCACAGTACTGACTCCACAATCGCGGAGTAGAAGAGGAGCAGAAGCTTCTGTGGGATGTTGAACTTCCTTAGTTGCCTTAGGAAGAACAACCTCTGCTGCGCTTTCCCGACAGTGGCGTCAGCGTTGGACCTCCATTTAAGGTCCTGGGAGATTGTGGTCCCTAGAAACTTGAAGAAGTCCACTAGCGATACCACACTGTCAGCAATCGTTAGTGGAGGTGCACTAGATGACTTCTTCCTGAAGTCCACTATCATCTCCACAGTTTTGAGGGGGTTGAGCTCAAGGTTGTTGTGGATGCACCACTGGGCCAACCGGTCTACATCCCATCTATAGGCCGATTCGTCCCCGTCCTTGATGAGGCTGATGACGGTGGTGCAGTGATGCGTGGCTGCAGTCACAGCGGCTCCATGTTTTTAATCGCAGCTGACGTCAGATACACGCCCAGAAAACGGCCATGACACTCCTGCGTTTTCCCAACCACTCCTCACAAACGCCATCTAATCTCCCACTAATGGTCACTTCCTGGCAACTGCTTTGTAATCGCACTTTGCTGGTCCTGCGTTCACATTTCAAATGCATTTAGGCCTTTGCGCATGCACGATGCGCTCGCAGCACAGTCACCTGATTATCGCATGCACGATGCGCTCGCAGCACAGTCACCTGATTATCGCATGCACGATGCGCTCGCAGCACAGTCGCCTGATTATCGGCCAATTTGTGAATTTCACAACTGAAGCCGAATAAGGTCCATAGTCCAGAGTGGAATATAGCCACACTCACATGTGCCACGGCAACTGAGGGACGCTATGTGTGTGGGCTGTCCTGTATGTGTGTACTGTATAATCAGAGTGTGTGTTTCCCTGCATGCCTGTAATGTATAGTGATAGGGCAGGCTATCCTGCATGCCTGTAATGTACAGTGATAGGATGGGCTATCCTGCATGCCTGTAATGTACAGTGATAGGACGGGTTATCCTGCATGCCTGTAATGTACAGTGATAGGACGGGCTATCCTGCATGCCTGTAATGTACAGTGATAGGACGGGCTATCCTGCATGCCTGTAATGTACAGTGATAGGACGGGTTATCCTGCATGCCTGTAATGTACAGTGATAGGACGGGCTATCCTGCATGCCTGTAATGTACAGTGATAGGACGGGTTATCCTGCATGCCTGTAATGTACAGTGATAGGACGGGCTATCCTGCATGCCTGTAATGTACAGTGATAGGACGGGCTATCCTGCATGCCTGTAATGTACAGTGATAGGACGGGCTATCCTGCATGCCTGTAATGTACAGTGATAGGACGGGCTATCCTGCATGCCTGTAATGTACAGTGATAGGACAGGCTATCCTGCATGCCCGTAATGTACAGCGATAGGACAGGCGGCTATCCTGCATGCCTGTAATGTACAGTGATAGGACAGGCTATCCTGCATGCCTGTAATGTACAGTGATAGGGCGGGCTATTCTGCATGCCTGTAATGTACAGTGATAGGACAGGCTATCCTGCATGCCTGTAATGTACAGTGATAGGGCAGGCTATCCTGCTTATCTCTACTGTACAGTGATAGGACAGGCTATCCTGCATGCCTGTAATGTACAGTGATAGGGCAGGCTATCCTGCATGCCTGTAATGTACAGCGATAGGATGGGCTATCCTGCATGCCTGTAATGTACAGTGATAGGACGGGCTATCCTGCATGCCTGTAATGTACAGTGATAAGGCAGGCTATCCTGCTTATCTCTACTGTACAGTGATAGGGCAGGCTATCCTGCATGCCTGTAATGTACAGCGATAGGATGGGCTATCCTGCATGCCTGTAATGTATAGTGATAGGGCGGGCTATCCTGTGGAATATAGCCACACTCACATGTGCCATGGCAACTGAGGGACGCTATGTGTGTGGGCTGTCCTGTATGTGTGTACTGTATAATCAGAGTGTGTGTTTCCCTGCATGCCTGTAATGTACAGTGATAGGACGGGCTATCCTGCATGCCTGTAATGTACAGTGATAGGACGGGCTATCCTGTATGCCTGTAATGTACAGCGATAGGACGGTCTATCCTGCATGCCTGAAATGTACAGTGATAGGACAGGCTATCCTGCATGCCCGTAATGTACAGCGATAGGACAGGCGGCTATCCTGCATGCCTGTAATGTACAGTGATAGGACAGGCTATCCTGCATGCCTGTAATGTACAGCGATAGGACGGTCTATCCTGCATGCCTGAAATGTACAGTGATAGGACAGGCTATCCTGCATGCCTGTAATGTACAGTGATAGGACAGCTTATCTCTACTGTACAGTGATAGGACAGGCTATCCTGCATGCCTGTAATGTACAGTGATAGGGCGGGCTATCCTGCATGCCTGTAATGTACAGTGATAGGACAGGCTATCCTGCATGCCTGTAATGTACAGTGATAGGGCAGGCTATCCTGCTTATCTCTACTGTACAGTGATAGGACAGGCTATCCTGCATGCCTGTAATGTACAGTGATAGGGCAGGCTATCCTGCATGCCTGTAATGTACAGCGATAGGATGGGCTATCCTGCATGCCTGTAATGTACAGTGATAGGACGGGCTATCCTGCATGCCTGTAATGTACAGTGATAGGGCAGGCTATCCTGCTTATCTCTACTGTACAGTGATAGGGCAGGCTATCCTGCATGCCTGTAATGTACAGCGATAGGATGGGCTATCCTGCATGCCTGTAATGTATAGTGATAGGGCGGGCTATACTGTGGAATATAGCCACACTCACATGTGCCACGGCAACTGAGGGACGCTATGTGTGTGGGCTGTCCTGTATGTGTGTACTGTATAATCAGAGTGTGTGTTTCCCTGCATGCCTGTAATGTACAGTGATAGGACGGGCTATCCTGCATGCCTGTAATGTACAGTGATAGGACGGGCTATCCTGCATGCCTGTAATGTACAGCGATAGGACGGTCTATCCTGCATGCCTGAAATGTACAGTGATAGGACAGGCTATCCTGCATGCCTGTAATGTACAGCGATAGGACAGGCTATCCTGCTTGCCTGTAATGTACAGTGATAGGACAGGCTATCCTGCATGCCTGTAATGTACAGCGATAGGACGGTATATCCTGCATGCCTGAAATGTACAGTGATAGGACAGGCTATCCTGCATGCCTGTAATGTACAGTGATAGGACAGGCTATCCTGCTTATCTCTACTGTACAGTGATAGGACAGGCTATCCTGCATGCCTGTAATATACAGTGATAGGACGGGCTATCCTGCTTATCTCTACTGTACAGTGATAGGACAGGATATCCTGCATGCCTGTAATGTACAGCGATAGGACAGGCTATCCTGCATGCCTGTAATGTACAGTGATAGGACAGGCTATCCTGCATGCCTGTAATGTACAGTGATAGGACGGTCTATCCTGCATGCCTGTAATGTACAGTGATAGGATGGGCTATTCTGCATGCCAGTAATGTACAGTGATAGGACAGGCTATCCTGCGTGCCTGTAATGTACAGTGATAGGACAGGCTATCCTGCTTATCTCTACTGTACAGTGATAGGACAGGCTATCCTGCATGCCTGTAATGTACAGTGATAGGACAGGCTATCCTGCATGCCTGTAATGTACAGTGATAGGACGGGCTATCCTGCTTATCTCTACTGTACAGTGATAGGACAGGCTATCCTGCATGCCTGTAATGTACAGTGATAGGACGGGCTATCCTGCTTATCTCTACTGTACAGTGATAGGACAGGCTATCTTGCATGCCTGTAATGTACAGCGATAGGACAGGCTATCCTGCTTGCCTGTAATGTACAGTGATAGGACGGGCTATTCTGCATGCCTGTAATGTACAGTGATAGGACGGTCTATCCTGCATGCCTGTAATGTACAGTGATAGGATGGGCTATCCTGCATGCCTGTAATGTACAGTGATAGGACGGGCTATCCTGCTTATCTCTACTGTACAGTGATAGGACAGGCTATCTTGCATGCCTGTAATGTACAGTGATAGGACAGGCTATCTTGCATGCCTGTAATATACAGCGATAGGACAGGCTATCCTAACATCAAGGAAAGGTAACTTACTTTTACAACTTACTCCTACTCCACTTTAACCCAAGAAAACACAAACAACCACAGCATGTTCATCAAACTACTGTTTCTTATTTCTATTCATGGAATTCTCACCAAATTTAACACATTCTACACTCACCCTGAAACTCACCCCTCTGGACACATTACAGCTTCTATTCTCCACTCCCCTCTTCTAACCACTCATGAGATTTATACTTTCCTCTCTGCTAGTACTTTGACAACCACAATTGGCCACCAGAATAAACACTCGCAAACATCCACCAATATTTATCTCACTCTTCTGCTTTTATTAGCTGGTGACATATCACCAAATCCAGGCCCCAACCACCTTTCCCTCTCACACTCGGCTGTCTCAAAACAACATAGAAATCCATCTAACCTCATAAATATCACGTGTCTCCCATCCCCCTCCAAGTCACTAAAATGTGCCTTATTGAATGCACGCTCTGTTTGTAACAAATTAACATCCATCCATGACCTCTTCATATCTCACAACTTTAATCTGCTGGCTATAACAGAAACATGGCTCACACAATCAGACACGGCCTCCCCTGCAGGACTGTCACACGGTGGTTTCCACTTCACACACACATCTAGGCCTTATAATAGTAAAGGTGGTGGGGTCGGAATCTTACTGTCACAGTTTTTCACATACACTGTTCTACCTCAGGTTCCATCACTCGCATTCACATCATTTGAAGTTCACTCTATCAGGATTTTCACCCCCTTCTCTCTGCGTGTTGCAGCTATCTATCGCCCTCCTGGGCAACCTAAACAACAATTTTTTTCAGAAGATTTTTCTGCCTGGCTCCCACACTTCTTATCCTCTGACATCTCCACCATCATTATGGGCGATTTCAATATAGCTCTTGACAGTCCACAATCTGTCCATGCATCCAAACTCCTCTCTTTAACCTCCTCTCTTGGCCTAACCCAATGGTCCGACACCTCTACTCACCAGGAGGGCCACTGCCTTGATCTTGTGTTCACCAGGCTCTGCTCAGTTTCTGAATTCATTAACACTCCTATCCCTTTCTCTGATCACAACCTGATCACCTTCACAATCTCTTCTATTACTTTAAATTCTAGGACACTAAAACCAAGCAAGCCTCCTCTAACACGCAGAAATACTAACAATATAAATTTTCAACAACTTTCCACTTCTCTGCAACAACGTCTCTCACCAATCTCTACATTCACCACACCTGACACTGCTGTATCACACCTGCACCAGACCCTACAGAGTGCCCTTGATGAAGTTGCTCCAGCTACCCATCACACTCCACGTAGGCTTAGATGCCAACCATGGCACTCTAAATCAACAAGACACCTACAAAAACTGTCACGTAAGGTAGAACGTCAGTGGCGGAAATCTCAGAATCCAAGTGACTTTCTCACATATAAGACTCCTATCGTCAGGCCCTGGACACTGCCAAACAAACATATTTCCAATCTCTCATCTCTTATCATGCCAACAACCCCAAACGACTTTTTAATACATTTAAATCACTTCTTTACCCTCCCTCACCTCCCCCACTAGCTACTATCAGTGCACAAGAACTTGCTTCCTACTTCAAGGATAAGATTGATAAAATCCGAGATGAAATGGTATGCTCTAACTCGGCCAGTGACCTGCTCAATTCCCTACCTGAACCCTCTGGCACTTTTGTAATCTCCGATATGCTATTCCTTAATAAATGGAGTTGGTAGTCGTACCTTGTTTTCTTTACAGTTGTCTGCTTCTTCAATGGTGGGTAAGTATTCTCAAAGTACTCCAGACAAGATTAAGTTTCTTTTTATTTCCAATAAATAATTCACTTTATTCACAATCTTCACTGGGTTTCTAAGAAGCCCTTAGGGATTTTAACCCTTCCCCAGTTATATAACTCTAAATGGTAACAATATATTTATACAAGTAGCTATATAAACATTCTATGCATTTTATTTTATCCACTACTGAGAATCCACGTAGTTCATTCTTTGACCTGCGGGATTCAAATGTTTTCTTAAACGATATGCAGCACTTTCACTAAATTCAACCTACTCAATTGAATATAATTACAGGTAAATACTGAAAACAATCAAATATTCAATAATAATACAGACCCTGGGAAGGAATACTCTTATTTCCTTTTAGTCCCTACCTCGAATGTGGTTACCTTGTTTACAAATGTCTAATGGCCATGTCGTTGGTGCACATGAAGTTTCTGTTATGTAATAACCTCCAAATTTTCTGGTATTGAGTAAGATAAATCCTAAATAGGTATTTGATACAATTCCGGTGTTAACAAAGCCTTATCCTCCAGTTCGATAACCCCTTATACGATGCAATTCGAAAGCGTTCAAAAATGTGGTAATATCTAGAAGTTGAAGTATATTTTGTCTCAGTGCAGGGGTATCTAACTTTTGTATCCCCTATATAAATGCTGGTCTGTATTGTACTCAATCTTCTTTATCAGGGTGGCAGAGAGTTGATGCTAACAATTTCTATCTGTTTGTTTTTTTCTTGCAGCTATATAGGAGGTGGGTAAGCTTGCACACAAGAGAACAAACTGGTACCGTATCTGCGCCCGTTATGTAGAGTTTATGCCAGAGGTGAGTCTATCTCTTTCTTTAATCGAGAAGCCCTCTTTCTTTAACTACATCCACTTTATTTCAAATATATTAAAGACGTCTCTGTCTCTTTCTATCCTGTCTGCTGCTTTTATCCAGTAAATATCTGACTTGCTGCTGGAGGACAGGTTATGTGTAGGCTGGAGATGCTGTGGTATATCCCCTGCATTAGAGGATACTTTCTATCCAAACTATGCTGGCCCACCTCCTTCTTTATATGGATTGACTGAATCCGCCCCTCTCTGTCCCTCTGCTGCGCCCTGAATGTTCCTGCCTCCCTCTTACTGTGATCGGGTTGGCAGACTGATGGATGCGGCCACCCAGAAGGCGTATCTGCGGCAAAGTCTTTTACTAACTAGCCTCTCCCGGCCCTCCTTCTTTAGCAGGTCACAGTGTAAGTTTTAACAGAAAGGCTCCTGCTGTCGGATGTACTCACTGCGGGTGTCCTCCGTCTATCTGTGCCTCTAGCGCCTCCTTTCAAACGCGGGACGGGCTTTAAGTCGCTGCGTCACACCCGTCGGGCCGCCTCTATCTAGAGTTGAGGGAGAGACGGATATCTCAACCCCGCCTGCCGCAGTCACTTACGGATCACCTCCTGAACAGAGCCCCGTTCAGACACCGGACCCCGGAGTCGTCAGCAGACCGATAGGTAGGGCTGTACGTGGGGAATTTATGTCCGTTCACAGGGTACACGGGTGCAGCGTGCCTCCCGCTCTCCTCCTTCTCCAACGACGACCAACTGACAACCTCCTGAGCCTCTTATTTATCCTTTTTTTTCATTGGGTGCCCGGATTAGCCTCACCAACTGTCTCCTGCACGAGTCGACTCTCTCCTGACCAACTCCCATATGAATCCCCCTTCTTGAGTATATGGGTTTATCCCTCCTGCCTGTTTTACCTACAGTCCCATTTGTTTGGGGTATTCCCACTCTCCTATATGAGGGGAAGACACATATACTGACACCTTCTCTCCATGAGAGCATCCCCATCTGAAATAAGTTTTCCCTCTGTGAGGGTTCACAAATCATATACATGTTATACAATGTACCAATGAATTTAATACCTTAGGGTATCACATATACCCCTCCTAGAATTATGCGTGTCCTCACGCATATACGTTCACCTAACCAGATTGGGACAGATCAGAACTGATTCTCTATTGTATAAATTTACGAATATCTTCCTGATTATCAAACAGTCAGATAGGTATACATAACTCTCACTAGGTTGTAATAAGACTTCGTATATACATCTTACATGACAGATCAGTTAGTCTTGATATCGTAAGGGCAGAACGCCTTTGGTACTGCGCTTTGACCGTCTGACCTCCACCGCAGGTAAATTATTCTCTGAGTGGCTAGTGACCATCGAGGAGTCACTTCTAAGCTCGATAGACCTTACTACGGTCGGCTCTAGGACTACATTCTCGATACAAGGGGACGAAGCTGAGCTACTCATGAACATTAGAAGTTCAACTGGATCCTCCAGTGGGATACATCCCACCAATTTTCCTGTTTCTCCTACTGGAACACCCTCTTTCTGTGTGGTAGAGACTTCAGCAGAACAGATCTTTAGTTGGTCCCTAGCTACAGTGCTGATTCGTCCATCTTGTTCTCTCTTAATTTGATAGGCGTACAGACCATCACACGGAACACGGACTATGGTGTAAGGGGTATCCTCCCACATAGCATCCAACTTACTGTTCCGATGGTGTCTCTTCCTCCACACTTTATCTCCAACCTTCAGAGTGGTAGGCCGGATGTGTGCATTGTAATATTTTTCCTGACGCTGATGTACCATTTCCATCCTTAACCCCACAATCTTCTGAGCTGACTTTATCCGATGCTGGTGTTCCCGCACCCAATCAGTCTGTAGATCAACGGACTCATGTAGTTCTGGATATAATTCTAAATCTTTAGGCAACTTGCCCTGTCGACCGAAGAGTAAGTAAAAAGGTGTGAACCCCGTCGAGCAGTGTTCAGTGTTGTTGTATAAATATACCAATTCGGGTAGAAAGATTGGCCACTTGGCTCGTCTTTCCGCTGACAAACTCCGTAAGAGTCCTATAACGGTCTGATTGGCCCTCTCACATAACCCATTCCCCTGCGGATGGTAGGCGGTCGTTCGGATTTTCTTGCATCCGTATAAGGAACAAAGTTCGTGGAACAACTGGGATTCAAAGGCTGGTCCTTGATCCGTTAAGATTCTTTCGGGATATCCATATGGGCGGGCAAAGTGTCTCATAAAGAGGTCAGCCGTAGTTTTGGCGGTCAGATCCCGAGCTGGCACGACAACTAGGAACTTACTGAAGTGGTCAATAATAGTGAGAGCATATTGGAAGCCGCTTTGACTGGGTTCAAGTTTGACGTGGTCCAAGGCCACTGTCTCTAGTGGCCGGCGGCTTTCGATGGGATGTAGTGGATCTCTTTGTCTGGTATCCGGGTGACGTTTTAAGCTACAAACCACACAATCACGACACCATCTTTCAATGTCTGTTTTCATTCCGACCCAGAAGTACCTCCTCCTAAGGACAGCCTCGGTTTTCTGAGTTCCAAAGTGTCCTGACTGATGGTGGTAGGCATCCAAGACAAGGTTAATCTGTGCTCTGGGTACGATAACCTGCGTAATAGGTTGATGAGTGGCAGGATCCAGACTGGTTCGCACTATTAGTCCTTGCTTGACCTGAATCCGATCCCGGTGTCGAAGCAATCGTACTAATTCTGGATCTGCCTTGTCCCTCTGAGCCTTATTTAACCGTCTTTTCCGTTGAACAATGTCCATCAATCGGACTAATACTGCGCTGGCCTTTTGAATTTCTTTCCAATCGCATGCCAGATTGAGTTCAGGACTCCCTGGCCTAAGGGTGGACTGGACAACAAGCGGTTCCGAGATAGCTGTTCGACACGTTTGCCCTAATGGTTGGAAGCGCGGGATTTCTACATCTTCGGTGTGATCTTTCTCTTCTTCCACCAGATCGGTCGTGGGCAATCTAGACAGGGCATCTGCATTCCCGTTGGATCGACCCTGTCTGTAGGTGACCGTGTAACGGAAATTTGCCAAACGAGACACCCATCTTTGTTCGAGTGCCCCCAGTCGAGCGTTGGACAAATGAGCTAATGGATTATTATCCGTGACTATTACAAAGGGGGTGGCAGCTAAGTAGTTTTTAAACTTCTCAGTAATAGCCCAAACAAGGGCAAGCAGTTCTAATTTAAACGTACTATACATTTTCACTGTTCCTTTCGGTCTTACGCAGGCCCCTGCTGGCATAGGCGATGACTCTTTCCTTTCCTTCTTGCACCTGGGACAACACTGCTCCTAGTCCACGATGGCTCGCGTCAGTGTATACTTGGAAAGGTCTGTCATAATCAGGATAAGCGAGTAATGGCGCTTCAATCAGGGCGGCTTTCAGTTGATCAAAGGAGCGTTGGTGTTCTTCTAACCAGACAACCCAAGTCAAGCTTCTTTTCTCCTGTCCTGATCTTCCCCGTAGGAGTTCATGGAGTGGGGCAGCTGTTTTAGCAAAGTGTTCTATGAACCGCCTGTAATATCCTACAAAGCCTAAGAAACTACGAACTTCTTTCACTGTCGTGGGCACCTGCCAGTCACGTACTGCTCTAATCTTCTCCGGATCGGGCTTTACGCCTTCCGCGCTGACTACATGTCCGAGATACTGTACTGCTGGCTTCAATAAATGACATTTCGATGGTTTGAGCTTGAGCCCGGATTTGGTCAACTGGGAAAACACTTCCTCCAGGTGTCGAAGGTGTTCCTCGTACGTTTTTGAAAATATGATCACATCGTTCAAGTATAGCAGGACCATTTCAAAATTACGATGCCCAAGACAGTGTTCCATCACCCTCTGGAATGTAGCAGGGGCATTACAGAGTCCAAAGGGCATCCGATTGAACTCAAACAGCTCCATCGGGGTGGTGAAGGCAGTCTTTTCTCGGTCTTCGGGAGCCATCGAAATTTGCCAATATCCACTCGTAAGATCCAGCGGGGAGAAATAGGTTGCCGTCTTGAGGGCTGTTAGCGATTCCTCGATTCTGGGCAATGGGTAGGCATCCCGATGTGTAATTGCATTCAATTTGCGATAGTCAACGCAAAAGCGGAGACTGCCATCTTTTTTTTTTACAATGACGATTGGAGCTGCCCAAGGGCTATGACTCTCCTGTATCACTCCTGTCTCTTCCATTTCTGCCAGCATATTTCGAACGGGTTGATACATAGCAGGGGGTAGGGGTCGATGTCTTTCCTTAATAGGAGGATTCGTTCCAGTGGGAATGTGATGTCGGACATTCTCCGCTAGTCCAAAGTCGGCGGGAAATTGGCTGAAAGCCCCAGCATTACGTTGCACCACTTTGAGTACTCCTTTCCGTTGTTCTTCTGAAGTGTTTATATCCCCAACTTGAATCTCGTGCCACCATGGCAACTTGTTTTCGACTTCGGGGAACTGCTCCACCATGGTGGTTTGAGTTGCCGTTGTCACATCCTTCTCTAATATATCTTGAAAGTCTACCCTTAACATACGGGCTACTGGACAGTGTTTGACAAGTCGAATTGGATAATTATGTGGGTTGAGGATGCGGACCGGTACTCTCCCTCGCTCTACTTTTGCCAAGGTCCTGGCTATAGCGAATGGTTGTTGTCCGTCCATGTCACACGACTCTATCATGGCCTCATAGTCCTTGCCCCCTGGGCCAATTCTGGCTTTACACCAAATTACTTGTTCTGAGTTTGGCAGAAGGAGTATCGGGCATCTATCTGCGATCCTGACCTTCCCAACTTCTCCGAAGGCGTTGGCGAATTTCTTATGTCCCTCTATTAACCGCACCGTCTGCTGTAACACCTTCCGTTCCCCTGGAGCTGCCGTTTGCATTTCCATCTTCAAAGCCTCTACCAGTTCATCTGGGCAATTCTTTAAGACGTTCATGCCCAAAATCACCGGGGGTAAGTATTCATTCCAATTGGTTGTTATTAAGCACCCCTGTCTCGGGAGCTCTGCCTGGCCAATCCTCAGTTCCGCCTCCCAATAGCCCCGGTAGACGATCGGCTGACCATTACTCGCCAGCAGTTGTAACCAGGTGGTGGGTGGTGTTACTATTTCTGCCACGTCCCAATGTCGAGAAAACTCCGGTAGTTGAATAGTGGTGACCTGTGAGCCCGTATCTAATAGGGCCATTATTTCCACATTATTAACTTTAATCTTCAACCGAGGGCATTCTCCGACATACCGGGGCCACCATTCCTGTGACACGGGACCTACTGAGGTGTTTCCTCCCGAGGGTCGGTCCCTCGCCTCGGGGTTCCTCCATTTAAATCACTCTGGGGGCAGTTCCTTTCAATATGTCCTGCTTGCTGACATCCTCTACATATGGGTCTCCCATTCTGGTCGAATTGATCAGTTGGTCGTCGACCTGTTTCACGTGGCCCATCCCATCGAGCCCTATTCCTTCCCCCAGGTTCCTGGCGCCAGCCCCGCCGACGAGTCCCAGCCTGTTCCAGGCGAATTTCTTTTATTTCTTCCATCATTTCGGCCACTGCATTGGTCAGAGCCCCGATTCGATCCTGGCCTACTTGTACTTGCTGAGTGACAAATTTTTTTTTTAACGCCAAGTCGGGAGTCATATACGCGCTAAGTTCCTCCAACTCTCCACTCTCCTTTGACTCTGCAGACGTGTTATAATCTATATCCGGGTTCTGGTTCAATCCCAGAATATCCAGAACAGCTTCTTTAAATTCCGGGAATGTACACACAGGGTTCTGTCACCTCCACATTCGGAGTTGAGCTTTGATTTAATCACCCTGAGCCCCCTCGATGAATAAATTGATAAGGGTCTCGTCAACTCGCTCTACTTCTTGTGTCCCATGCGACTGGATGGCCCGCATGGCCTCTTGTAAGCCTAGCGCAAAATCCCTCAGTGACTCCTGTGGTTGCTGTTTCCTCGCGTATAGTCTACTCTTAAGATCAGCAATGGTTCTGGAGTTGAAGATACGTTCCAGTTTTTTAAAGATTCCCTCCGCTGTTTTCCTCTCTTCGTCCTCCCACGCTTTGGCTTCTCGTAGGGCCGAGCCTTGTAATTGCCCCAATACTATCTGCACCCTCTGTTCTTCCTTAAGTGGGTAAAGTTTAAACATTGAGTGTATTTTGTCTTTAAAGTCTTTAAAAGTACTGGTACCCTTGGTCCGAGTATCCCCCGAGTAAATTGGAAGCCACAACGCACCAAAGTAATACGGCATAGTGATGGCAGCTGCCTGTGTTGTCGCTACCCTTTCCTCACTCGCCGTCTCATTCATCGGTGTTAAAGACCTCTGTCCCGGTGACGCTGGTAGTCGTCTTCGGCCCGAAGACGATGCAGGATTCTGGGGTTCCGTCATTTTTGCCGCTCCGATCCTGTTCGTGACGCCACAAATGTAATCTCCGATATGCTATTCCTTAATAAATGGAGTTGGTAGTCGTACCTTGTTTTCTTTACAGTTGTCCGCTTCTTCAATGGTGGGTAAGTATTCTCAAAGTACTCCAGACAAGATTAAGTTTCTTTTTATTTCCAATAAATGATTCACTTTATTCACAATCTTCACTGGGTTTCTAAGAAGCCCTTAGGGATTTTAACCCTTCCCCAGTTATAGAACTCTAAATGGTAACAATATATTTATACAAGTAGCTATATAAACATTCTATGCATTTTATTTTATCCACTACTGAGAATCCACGTAGTTCATTCTTTGACCTGCGGGATTCAAATGTTTTCTTAAACGATATGCAGCACTTTCACTAAATTCAACCTACTCAATTGAATATAATTACAGGTAAATACTGAAAACAATCAAATATTCACTAATAATATAGACCCCCGGGAAGGAATACTCTTATTTCCTTTTAGTCCCTACCTCGAATGTGGTTACCTTGTTTACAAATGTCTACGCTGCGCAATGTCTAATGGCCATGTCGTTGGTGCACATGAAGTTTCTGTTATGTAATAACCTCCAAATTTTCTGGTATTGAGTAAGATAAATCCTAAATAGGTATTTGATACAATTCCGATGTTAACAAAGCCTTATCCTCCAGTTCGATAACCCCTTATACGATGCAATTCGAAAGCGTTCAAAAATGTGGTAATATCTAGAAGTTGAAGTATATTTTGTCTCAGTGCAGGGGTATCTAACTTTTGTATCCCCTCTATAAATGCTGGTCTGTATTGTACTCAATCTTCTTTATCAGGGTGGCAGACAGTTGATGCTAACAATTTCTATCTGTTTGTTTTTTTCTTGCAGCTATATAGGAGGCGGGTAAGCTTGCACACAAGAGAACAAACTGGTACCGTATCTGCGCCCGTTATATAGAGTTTATGCCAGAGGTGAGTCTATCTCTTTCTTTAATCGAGAAGCCCTCTTTCTTTAACTACATCCACTTTATTTCAAATATATTAAAGACGACTCTGTCTCTTTCTATCCTGTCTGCTGCTTTTATCCAGTAAATATCTGACTTGCTGCTGGAGGACAGGTTATGTGTAGGCTGGAGATGCTGTGGTATATCCCCTGCATTAGAGGATACTTTCTATCCAAACTATGCTGGCCCACCTCCTTCTTTATATGGATTGACTGAATCCGCCCCTCTCTGTCCCTCTGCTGCGCCCTGAATGTTCCTGCCTCCCTCTTACTGTGATCGGGTTGGCAGACTGATGGATGCGGCCACCCAGAAGGCGTATCTGCGGCAAAGTCTTTTACTAACTAGCCTCTCCCGGCCCTCCTTCTTTAGCAGGTCACAGTGTAAGTTTTAACAGAAAGGCTCCTGCTGTCGGATGTACTCACTGCGGGTGTCCTCCGTCTATCTGTGCCTCTAGCGCCTCCTTTCAAACGCGGGATGGGCTTTAAGTCGCTGCGTCACACCCGTCGGGCCGCCTCTATCTAGAATTGAGGGAGAGACGGATATCTCAACCCCGCCTGCCGCAGTCACTTACGGATCACCTCCTGAACAGAGCCCCGTTCAGACACCGGACCCCGGAGTCGTCAGCAGACCGATAGGTAGGGCTGTACGTGGGGAATTTATGTCCGTTCACAGGGTACACGGGTGCAGCGTGCCTCCCACTCTCCTCCTTCTCCAACGACGACCAACTGACAACCTCCTGAGCCTCTTATTTATCCTTTTTTTTCATTGGGTGCCCGGATTAGCCTCACCAACTGTCTCCTGCACGAGTCGACTCTCTCCTGACCAACTCCCATATGAATCCCCCTTCTTGAGTATATGGGTTTATCCCTCCTGCCTGTTTTACCTACAGTCCCATTTGTTTGGGGTATTCCCACTCTCCTATATGAGGGGAAGACACATATACTGACACCTTCTCTCCATGAGAGCATCCCCATCTGAAATAAGTTTTCCCTCTGTGAGGGTTCACAAATCATATACATGTTATACAATGTACCAATGAATTTAATACCTTAGGGTATCACACTTTCTCTTCATTTGATCCCACAAGTGAAGATGAAGTATCAACACTCTTTTCATCCTCCTACTCCACTACCTCTCCTCTTGATCCTATACCCTCACAGGTCAGCAAAACTTTGTCTCTTGTGCTTATCCCAACCTTAACTAAAATCTGTAATCTCTCTCTCTCTATTGGCATCTTTCCATCTCTGTTTAAACATGCAGTGATTACTCCCATTCTGAAAAAACACAACTCTGACCCAAACACACTCTCTAACTACCGTCCCATTTCTCAGCTACCCAGTCCCTCCAAGCTACTTGAGACACTTGCCTACACTCGCCTTACACACTTTCTTAACTCCCACAACTTACTGGACCCACTTCAGTCAGGCTTTCGTGCCCAACACTCCACAGAGACGGCACTGACCAAAGTAGTGAATGATCTAGTCACTGCTAGATCAAAAGGCCATTACACACTACTTATTCTTCTTGATCTCTCTGCTGCTTTTGACACTGTTGACCACTTTCTTCTCATACAAACACTAGAGTCCCTAGGTCTTCAGGACACAGCCCTTTCTTGGTTCTCATCCTACCTATCTAATCGATCTTTCAGTGTTCGCTTCTCTGATTCTACCTCCTCTTCTCTACCTCTATCAGTTGGAGTACCGCAAGGCTCAGTCTTAGGTCCTCTGCTTTTCTCAATCTATACCTCATCTCTTGGTAAACTAATCAGCTCCTTTGGATTTCAGTATCATTTGTACGCTGAGGATACTCAAATCTACCTATCCTCCCCAGATTTATCACCATCTGTATTGGCTCGTGTCACTGGATTCCTGTCTGCCATTTCATCTTGGATGTCATCTCGCCATCTCAAACTCAACATTTCCAAAACAGAATTAATTATTTTCCCACCAGCTAAGGGTAGTTACCAACCTGATATTACCATAACTGTTGACAATGCAACTATCCACCCCACCCCACAAGCTCGTTGCCTAGGTGTCATCCTTGACTCTGAACTGTCGTTTGTTCCACACATTCAATCTGTCTCTAAATCATGTTACATGCACCTTAAAAACATATCCAAAATACGCCCTTATCTTACACAAGACACAGCAAAAACTCTAATCCATGCACTCATCATCTCCCGCATTGATTATTGTAATAGTCTCCTTACTGGTCTTCCAAAACATAGGCTCTCACCACTTCAATCCATTTTAAATGCAGCTGCGAGTCTAATCTTCTTTGCCAGACGTTCTTCGTCTGCTGATCCGCTCTGTCAGTCCCTCCATTGGTTACCGGTATTCTACCGTGTCAAATATAAAATACTTTTACTTACATACAAGGCTATTACCCAAACTGCACCATCATAGATCTCCTCACTCATCTCAAAATATCTCCCTACCAGACCCCTCCGCTCTGCACAAGATCTGCGTCTCTCATCCAGATGTATTACCTGTTCCCACTCAAAATTACAGGACTTTACCCGGGCTTCACCAACTCTGTGGAATGCCCTCCCACGCACAATAAGACTCTCCACTAGTCTCCAAACCTTTAAACGTTCCCTGAAAACTCATCTCTTCAGACAAGCCCATCAAATTCCTGACCCACACACATAACCTTCAATGCTTCCCTATCCAGTTACATTCCCTCTGCACAGTCCCCATAACCTCACATTTTGTCTTCCAACATTGCTGGGTGATCATATCATACAACCCACTAAGAAGCTAGCAATCTGGGGAAACATTATGTAACAGGTTGCATCTATCCTTGTGTATCAATACCTATTTCCCTCTAGATTGTAAGCTTGCGAGCAGGGCCTTCCTACCACTGTCTGTCTTTGCCCTGTTTTGTTCTATAGCTGTTGTTCTAATTGTACAGCGCAACGGAATATGCTGCGCTATATAAGAAACTGCTAATAAATAAATAAATAAATGCCTGTAATGTACAGTGATAGGACAGGCTATCCTGCATGCCTGTAATGTACAGTGATAGGATGGGCTATCCTGCATGCCTGTAATGTACAGTGATAGGATGGGCTATTCTGCATGCCTGTAATGTACAGTGATAGGATGGGCTATTCTGCATGCCTGTAATGTACAGTGATAGGACGGGCCATTCTGCATGCCTGTAATGTACAGTTATAGGGCGGGCTATCCTGCATGCCTGTAATGTACAGTGATAGGACAGGCTATCCTGCATGCCTGTAATGTACAGTGATAGGACGGGCTATCCTGCTTATCTCTACTGTACAGGGATAGGACAGGCTATCCTGCATGCCTGTAATGTACAGTGATAGGGCGGGCTATTCTGCATGCCTGTAATGTACAGTGATAGGACAGGCTATCCTGCATGCCTGTAATGTACAGTGATAGGGCAGGCTATCCTGCTTATCTCTACTGTACAGTGATAGGACAGGCTATCCTGCATGCCTGTAATGTACAGTGATAGGGCAGGCTATCCTGCATGCCTGTAATGTACAGCGATAGGATGGGCTATCCTGCATGCCTGTAATGTACAGTGATAGGACGGGCTATCCTGCATGCCTGTAATGTACAGTGATAGGGCAGGCTATCCTGCTTATCTCTACTGTACAGTGATAGGACGGGCTATTCTGCATGCCTGTAATGTACAGTGATAGGGCGGGCTATCCTGCATGCCTGTAATGTACAGTGACAGGACAGGCTATCCTGCATGCCTGTAATGTACAGTGATAGGACAGGCTATCCTGCTTATCTCTACTGTACAGTGATAGGACAGGCTATCCTGCATGCCTGTAATGTACAGTGATTTAGGACAGGCTATCCTGCATGCCTGTAATGTACAGTTATAGGATGGGCTATCCTGCATGCCTGCAGTGGCGTCACAATGGGGGTGTCGGGGGTTCAGCCCTGTCCCGGATGTCACCCGCCGAGGGGTGACACCAAAATGCACTGCAGGCACAGCACGCACCTCCCAACCCCCCGAGTGACTAAAAAACAGGTGTCAGGACGAAAAGCCCCTCCAGTGAATCCCTTCCCACAAAGCCCTGCCCTTTTTTCGGTGCCACACCGGGTGTCCAGGAGGTAAGTGATGCCTCTGCATGCCTGTAATGTACATTGATAGGACGGGCTATCCTGCATGCCTGTACTGTACAGAAATATGATGGACTTTTACTCTACAGTGATTACTGTGAGTAATACACCTGTGCTCCTGCTGGGTGACCTGGGAAATGTGTCAGTGAGTAATAAGTAAGCCTGTGTATCTGCTAGGTGACCTAGGAAATGTGTCAGTGAGTAATGAGTACACCTGTGCACCTGCTAGGTGACCTGGGGAATGTGTCAGTGAGTAATGAGTACACCTGTTCACCTGCTGGGTAACCTGGGAAATGTGTCAGTGAGTAATGAGCACACCTGTGCACCTGCTGGATGACCTGGTGAATGTGTCAGTGAGTAATGAGCACACCTGTGCACCTGCTGGATGACCTGGGGAATGTGTCAGTGAGTAATGAGTACACCTGTTCACCTGCTGGGTGACCTGGGAAATGTGTCAGTGAGTAATGAGCACACCTGGTCACCTGCTGGGTGACCTGGGGAATGTGTCAGTGAGTAATGAGTACACCTGTTCACCTGCTGGGTGACCTGGGAAATGTGTCAGTGAGTAATGAGCACACCTGGTCACCTGCTGGGTGACCTGGGGAATGTGTCAGTGAGTAATGAGTACACCTGTTCACCTGCTGGGTGACCTGGGGAATTTGTCAGTGACTAATAAATACACCTGTGCACCTACTGGGTGACCTGGGCAATGTGTCAGTGAGTAATGAGCACACCTGGTCACCTGCTGGGTGGCCTGGGGAATGTGTCAGTGAGTAATGAGTACACCTGTGCACCTGCCGGGTGACCTGGGGAATGTGTCAGTGAGTAATGAGCACACCTGTTCACCTGCTGGGTGACCTGGGGAATGTGTCAGTGAGTAATGAGTACACCTGTTCACCTGCTGGATGTCCTGGGGAATGTGTCCGTGAGTAATGAGTACACCTGTGCACCTGCTAGGTGACCTGGGAAATGTACCAGTGAGTAATAAGTACACCTGTGCACCTGCTGGATGACCTGGGGAATGTGTCAGTGAGTAATGAGTACAGCTGTGCACCTGCCGGGTGACCTGGGGAATGTGTCAGTGAGTAATAAGTACACCTGTGTACCTGCTGGGTGACCTGGGAAATGTGTCCATGAGTAATGAGTACACCTGTGCACCTGCTAGGTGACCTGGGAAATGTGTCAGTGAGTAATGAGCACACCTGTGCACCTGCTGGATGGCCTGGGGAATGTGTCAGTGAGTAATGAGTACACCTGTGCTTCTACTAGGTGACCTGGGGAATGTGTCAGTGAGTAATTAGTACACCTGTACATTTGCTTGGTGACCTGGGAAATGTGTCAGTGAGTATTGCATACACCTGTGCACCTGCTGGGTGACCTGGGAAATGTGTCAGTGAGTAATAAGTACACCTGTGTACCTGCTGGGTGACTTGGGCAATGTGTCAGTGAGTAACGAGCACACCTGTGCTCCTGCGGTGTGATCTTGGAAATGTGTCTGTGAGTAATGAGCACACCTGTGCACCTGCTGGATGACCTGGTGAATGTGTCAGTGAGTAATGAGCACACCTGTGCACCTGCTGGATGACCTGGGGAATGTGTCAGTGAGTAATGAGTACACCTGTTCACCTGCTGGGTGACCTGGGGAATTTGTCAGTGAGTAATAAATACACCTGTGCACCTGCTGGTGACCTGGGAAATGTGTCAGTGAGTAATGAGTACACCTGTGCACCTGCTGGATGACCTGGGGAATGTGTCAGTGAGTAATGAGTACACCTGTGCACCTGCTGGATGACCTGGGGAATGTGTCAGTGAGTAACGAGCACACCTGTGTACCTGCTGGATGACCTGGTGAATGTGTCAGTGAGTAATGAGCACACCTGTTCACCTGCTGGGTGACCTGAGGAATGTGTCAGTGAGTAATGAGTACACCTGTTCACCTGCTGGATGACCTGGGGAATGTGTCCGTGAGTAATGAGTACACCTGTGCACCTGCTAGGTGACCTGGGAAATGTGCCAGTGAGTAATGAGTACACCTGTGCACCTGCTGGATGACCTGGGGAATGTGTCAGTGAGAAATGAGCACACCTGTGCACCTGCCGGGTGACCTGGGGAATGTGTCAGTGAGTAATAAGTACACCTGTGTACCTGCTGGGTGACCTGGGAAATGTGTCCATGAGTAATGAGTACACCTGTGCACCTGCTGGGTGACCTGGGAAATGTGTCAGTGAGTAATGAGCACACCTGTGCACCTGCTGGATGACCTGGGGAATGTGTCAGTAAGTAATGAGTACACCTGTGCTCCTACTAGGTGACCTGGGAAATGTGTCAGTAAGTAATGAATACACCTGTGTACCTGCCGGGTGACCTGGGAAATGTGTCAGTGAGTAATAAGCACACCTGTGCACCTGCTAGGTGACCTGGGAAATGTGCCAGTGAGTAATGAGTACACCTGTGCACCTGCTGGATGACCTGGGGAATGTGTCAGTGAGTAATGAGCACACCTGGTCACCTGCTGGATGACCTGGGGAATGTGTCCGTGAGTAATTAGTACACCTGTGCACCTGCTGGATGACCTGGGGAATGTGTCAGTGAGTAATAAGTACACCTGTGTACCTGCTGGGTGACCTGGGAAATGTGTCCATGAGTAATAAGTACACCTGTGCACCTGCTAGGTGACCTGGGAAATGTGTCAGTGAATAATGAGTGCACCTGTGCTCCTGCTAGGTGACCTGGGAAATGTGTCAGTGAGTAATGAGTACACCAGTGTACCTGCCGGGTGACCTGGGAAATGTGTCAGTGAGTAATAAGTACACATGTACACCTGTTAGGTGACCTGGGAAATGTGCCAGTGAGTAATGAGTACACCTGTGCACCTGCTGGGTGACCTGGGAAATGTGTCAGTGAGTAATGAGCACACCTGTGCGCCTGCTGGGTGACCTGGGGAATGTGTCAGTGAGTAATGAGTACACCTGTGCGTCTGCTCGGTGACCTGGGGAATGTGTCAGTGAGTAATGAGCACACCTGTGCACCTGCTGGATGACCTGGGGAATTTGTCAGTGAGTAATGAGTACACCTGTGCTCCTGCTGGGTGACCTTGGAAATGTGTCAGGGAGTAATGAGTACACCTGTGCACCTGGTGGATGACCTGGGGAATGTGTCAGTGAGTAATTAGTACACCTGTACATTTGCTTGGTGACCTGGGAAATGTGTCAGTGAGTATTGCATACACCTGTGCACCTGCTGGGTGACCTGGGAAATGTGTCAGTGAGTAATGAGTACACCTGTGCTCCTCAGGTGTGATCTTGGAAATGTGTCTGCGAGTAATAAGTACACCTGTGCACCTGCTGAGTGACCCGGAAATGTGTCAGTGAGTAATGAGCACATCTGGTCACCTGCTGGGTGGCCTGGGGAATGTGTCAGTGAGTAATGAGTACACCTGTGCACCTGCCGGGTGACCTGGGGAATGTGTCAGTGAGTAATAAGTACACCTGTGTACCTGCTGGGTGACCTGGGAAATGTGTCAGTGAGTAATGAGCACACCTGTTCACCTGCTGGGTGACCTGGGAAATGTGTCAGTGAGTTATGAGCACATCTGGTCACCTGCTGGGTGGCCTGGGGAATGTGTCAGTGAGTAATGAGTACACCTGTGCACCTGCCGGGTGACCTGGGGAATGTGTCAGTGAGTAATAAGTACACCTGTGTACCTGCTGGGTGACCTGGGAAATGTGTCAGTGAGTAATGAGCACACCTGTTCACCTGCTGGGTGACCTGGGGAATGTGTCAGTGAGTAATAAGTACACCTGTGTACCTGCTGGGTGACCTGGGAAATGTGTCCATGAGTAATGAGTACACCTGTGCACCTGCTAGGTGACCTGGGAAATGTGTCAGTGAGTAATGAGCACACCTGTGCACCTGTTGGATGACCTGGGGAATGTGTCAGTGAGTAATGAGTACACCTGTGCTCCTACTAGGTGACCTGGGAAATGTGTCAGTGAGTAATGAGCACACCTGTGCACCTGTTGGATGACCTGGGGAATGTGCCAGTGAGTAATAAGTACACCTGTGCACCTGCTGAGTGACCTGGAAATGTGTCAGTGAGTAATGAGCACACCTGTGCACCTGCTGGATGACCTGGTGAATGTGTCAGTGAGTAATGAGCACACCTATGCACCTGCTGGATGACCTGGGGAATTTGTCAGTGAGTAATGAGTACACCTGTTCACCTGCTGGGTGACCTGGGGAATTTGTCAGTGAGTAATAAATACACCTGTGCGCCTGCTCGGTGACCTGGGGAATGTGTCAGTGAGTAATGAGCACACCTGTGCACCTGCTGGATGACATGGGGAATTTGTCAGTGAGTAATGAGTACACCTGTGCTCCTGCTGGGTGACCTTGGAAATGTGTCAGGGAGTAATGAGTACACCTGTGCACCTGGTGGATGACCTGGGGAATGTGTCAGTGAGTAATTAGTACACCTGTACATTTGCTTGGTGACCTGGGAAATGTGTCAGTGAGTATTGCATACACCTGTGCACCTGCTGGGTGACCTGGGAAATGTGTCAGTGAGTAATGAGTACACCTGTGCACCTGGTGGATGACCTGGGGAATGTGTCAGTGAGTAATGAGTACACCTGTACATTTGCTTGGTAACCTGGGAAATGTGTCAGTGAGTATTGCATACACCTGTGCACCTGCTGGGTGACCTGGGAAATGTGTCAGTGAGTAATGAGTACACCTGTGCTCCTCAGGTGTGATCTTGGAAATGTGTCAGTGAGTAATAAGTACACCTGTGTACCTGCTGGGTGACCTGGGAAATGTGTCAGTGAGTAATGAGCACACCTGTTCACCTGCTGGGTGACCTGGGGAATGTGTCAGTGAGTAATGAGTACACCTGTTCACCTGCTGGATGTCCTGGGGAATGTGTCCGTGAGTAATGAGTACACCTGTGCACCTGCTAGGTGACCTGGGAAATGTGCCAGTGAGTAATGAGTACACCTGTGCACCTGCTGTATGACCTGGGGAATGTGTCAGTGAGTAATGAGTACACCTGTGCACCTGCCGGGTGACCTGGGGAATATGTCAGTGAGTAATAAGTACACCTGTGTACCTGCTGGGTGACCTGGGAAATGTGTCCATGAGTAATGAGTACACCTGTGCACCTGCTAGGTGACCTGGGGAATGTGTCAGTGAGTAATGAGTACACCTGTTCACCTGCTGGGTAACCTGGGAAATGTGTCAGTGAGTAATGAGCACACCTGTGCACCTGCTGGATGACCTGGTGAATGTGTCAGTGAGTAATGAGCACACCTGTGCACCTGCTGGATGACCTGGGGAATGTGTCAGTGAGTAATGAGTACACCTGTTCACCTGCTGGGTGACCTGGGAAATGTGTCAGTGAGTAATGAGCACACCTGGTCACCTGCTGGGTGACCTGGGGAATGTGTCAGTGAGTAATGAGTACACCTGTTCACCTGCTGGGTGACCTGGGAAATGTGTCAGTGAGTAATGAGCACACCTGGTCACCTGCTGGGTGACCTGGGGAATGTGTCAGTGAGTAATGAGTACACCTGTTCACCTGCTGGGTGACCTGGGGAATTTGTCAGTGACTAATAAATACACCTGTGCACCTACTGGGTGACCTGGGCAATGTGTCAGTGAGTAATGAGCACACCTGGTCACCTGCTGGGTGGCCTGGGGAATGTGTCAGTGAGTAATGAGTACACCTGTGCACCTGCCGGGTGACCTGGGGAATGTGTCAGTGAGTAATGAGCACACCTGTTCACCTGCTGGGTGACCTGGGGAATGTGTCAGTGAGTAATGAGTACACCTGTTCACCTGCTGGATGTCCTGGGGAATGTGTCCGTGAGTAATGAGTACACCTGTGCACCTGCTAGGTGACCTGGGAAATGTACCAGTGAGTAATAAGTACACCTGTGCACCTGCTGGATGACCTGGGGAATGTGTCAGTGAGTAATGAGTACAGCTGTGCACCTGCCGGGTGACCTGGGGAATGTGTCAGTGAGTAATAAGTACACCTGTGTACCTGCTGGGTGACCTGGGAAATGTGTCCATGAGTAATGAGTACACCTGTGCACCTGCTAGGTGACCTGGGAAATGTGTCAGTGAGTAATGAGCACACCTGTGCACCTGCTGGATGGCCTGGGGAATGTGTCAGTGAGTAATGAGTACACCTGTGCTTCTACTAGGTGACCTGGGGAATGTGTCAGTGAGTAATTAGTACACCTGTACATTTGCTTGGTGACCTGGGAAATGTGTCAGTGAGTATTGCATACACCTGTGCACCTGCTGGGTGACCTGGGAAATGTGTCAGTGAGTAATAAGTACACCTGTGTACCTGCTGGGTGACTTGGGCAATGTGTCAGTGAGTAACGAGCACACCTGTGCTCCTGCGGTGTGATCTTGGAAATGTGTCTGTGAGTAATGAGCACACCTGTGCACCTGCTGGATGACCTGGTGAATGTGTCAGTGAGTAATGAGCACACCTGTGCACCTGCTGGATGACCTGGGGAATGTGTCAGTGAGTAATGAGTACACCTGTTCACCTGCTGGGTGACCTGGGGAATTTGTCAGTGAGTAATAAATACACCTGTGCACCTGCTGGTGACCTGGGAAATGTGTCAGTGAGTAATGAGTACACCTGTGCACCTGCTGGATGACCTGGGGAATGTGTCAGTGAGTAATGAGTACACCTGTGCACCTGCTGGATGACCTGGGGAATGTGTCAGTGAGTAACGAGCACACCTGTGTACCTGCTGGATGACCTGGTGAATGTGTCAGTGAGTAATGAGCACACCTGTTCACCTGCTGGGTGACCTGAGGAATGTGTCAGTGAGTAATGAGTACACCTGTTCACCTGCTGGATGACCTGGGGAATGTGTCCGTGAGTAATGAGTACACCTGTGCACCTGCTAGGTGACCTGGGAAATGTGCCAGTGAGTAATGAGTACACCTGTGCACCTGCTGGATGACCTGGGGAATGTGTCAGTGAGAAATGAGCACACCTGTGCACCTGCCGGGTGACCTGGGGAATGTGTCAGTGAGTAATAAGTACACCTGTGTACCTGCTGGGTGACCTGGGAAATGTGTCCATGAGTAATGAGTACACCTGTGCACCTGCTGGGTGACCTGGGAAATGTGTCAGTGAGTAATGAGCACACCTGTGCACCTGCTGGATGACCTGGGGAATGTGTCAGTAAGTAATGAGTACACCTGTGCTCCTACTAGGTGACCTGGGAAATGTGTCAGTAAGTAATGAATACACCTGTGTACCTGCCGGGTGACCTGGGAAATGTGTCAGTGAGTAATAAGCACACCTGTGCACCTGCTAGGTGACCTGGGAAATGTGCCAGTGAGTAATGAGTACACCTGTGCACCTGCTGGATGACCTGGGGAATGTGTCAGTGAGTAATGAGCACACCTGGTCACCTGCTGGATGACCTGGGGAATGTGTCCGTGAGTAATTAGTACACCTGTGCACCTGCTGGATGACCTGGGGAATGTGTCAGTGAGTAATAAGTACACCTGTGTACCTGCTGGGTGACCTGGGAAATGTGTCCATGAGTAATAAGTACACCTGTGCACCTGCTAGGTGACCTGGGAAATGTGTCAGTGAATAATGAGTGCACCTGTGCTCCTGCTAGGTGACCTGGGAAATGTGTCAGTGAGTAATGAGTACACCAGTGTACCTGCCGGGTGACCTGGGAAATGTGTCAGTGAGTAATAAGTACACATGTACACCTGTTAGGTGACCTGGGAAATGTGCCAGTGAGTAATGAGTACACCTGTGCACCTGCTGGGTGACCTGGGAAATGTGTCAGTGAGTAATGAGCACACCTGTGCGCCTGCTGGGTGACCTGGGGAATGTGTCAGTGAGTAATGAGTACACCTGTGCGTCTGCTCGGTGACCTGGGGAATGTGTCAGTGAGTAATGAGCACACCTGTGCACCTGCTGGATGACCTGGGGAATTTGTCAGTGAGTAATGAGTACACCTGTGCTCCTGCTGGGTGACCTTGGAAATGTGTCAGGGAGTAATGAGTACACCTGTGCACCTGGTGGATGACCTGGGGAATGTGTCAGTGAGTAATTAGTACACCTGTACATTTGCTTGGTGACCTGGGAAATGTGTCAGTGAGTATTGCATACACCTGTGCACCTGCTGGGTGACCTGGGAAATGTGTCAGTGAGTAATGAGTACACCTGTGCTCCTCAGGTGTGATCTTGGAAATGTGTCTGCGAGTAATAAGTACACCTGTGCACCTGCTGAGTGACCCGGAAATGTGTCAGTGAGTAATGAGCACATCTGGTCACCTGCTGGGTGGCCTGGGGAATGTGTCAGTGAGTAATGAGTACACCTGTGCACCTGCCGGGTGACCTGGGGAATGTGTCAGTGAGTAATAAGTACACCTGTGTACCTGCTGGGTGACCTGGGAAATGTGTCAGTGAGTAATGAGCACACCTGTTCACCTGCTGGGTGACCTGGGAAATGTGTCAGTGAGTTATGAGCACATCTGGTCACCTGCTGGGTGGCCTGGGGAATGTGTCAGTGAGTAATGAGTACACCTGTGCACCTGCCGGGTGACCTGGGGAATGTGTCAGTGAGTAATAAGTACACCTGTGTACCTGCTGGGTGACCTGGGAAATGTGTCAGTGAGTAATGAGCACACCTGTTCACCTGCTGGGTGACCTGGGGAATGTGTCAGTGAGTAATAAGTACACCTGTGTACCTGCTGGGTGACCTGGGAAATGTGTCCATGAGTAATGAGTACACCTGTGCACCTGCTAGGTGACCTGGGAAATGTGTCAGTGAGTAATGAGCACACCTGTGCACCTGTTGGATGACCTGGGGAATGTGTCAGTGAGTAATGAGTACACCTGTGCTCCTACTAGGTGACCTGGGAAATGTGTCAGTGAGTAATGAGCACACCTGTGCACCTGTTGGATGACCTGGGGAATGTGCCAGTGAGTAATAAGTACACCTGTGCACCTGCTGAGTGACCTGGAAATGTGTCAGTGAGTAATGAGCACACCTGTGCACCTGCTGGATGACCTGGTGAATGTGTCAGTGAGTAATGAGCACACCTATGCACCTGCTGGATGACCTGGGGAATTTGTCAGTGAGTAATGAGTACACCTGTTCACCTGCTGGGTGACCTGGGGAATTTGTCAGTGAGTAATAAATACACCTGTGCGCCTGCTCGGTGACCTGGGGAATGTGTCAGTGAGTAATGAGCACACCTGTGCACCTGCTGGATGACATGGGGAATTTGTCAGTGAGTAATGAGTACACCTGTGCTCCTGCTGGGTGACCTTGGAAATGTGTCAGGGAGTAATGAGTACACCTGTGCACCTGGTGGATGACCTGGGGAATGTGTCAGTGAGTAATTAGTACACCTGTACATTTGCTTGGTGACCTGGGAAATGTGTCAGTGAGTATTGCATACACCTGTGCACCTGCTGGGTGACCTGGGAAATGTGTCAGTGAGTAATGAGTACACCTGTGCACCTGGTGGATGACCTGGGGAATGTGTCAGTGAGTAATGAGTACACCTGTACATTTGCTTGGTAACCTGGGAAATGTGTCAGTGAGTATTGCATACACCTGTGCACCTGCTGGGTGACCTGGGAAATGTGTCAGTGAGTAATGAGTACACCTGTGCTCCTCAGGTGTGATCTTGGAAATGTGTCAGTGAGTAATAAGTACACCTGTGTACCTGCTGGGTGACCTGGGAAATGTGTCAGTGAGTAATGAGCACACCTGTTCACCTGCTGGGTGACCTGGGGAATGTGTCAGTGAGTAATGAGTACACCTGTTCACCTGCTGGATGTCCTGGGGAATGTGTCCGTGAGTAATGAGTACACCTGTGCACCTGCTAGGTGACCTGGGAAATGTGCCAGTGAGTAATGAGTACACCTGTGCACCTGCTGTATGACCTGGGGAATGTGTCAGTGAGTAATGAGTACACCTGTGCACCTGCCGGGTGACCTGGGGAATATGTCAGTGAGTAATAAGTACACCTGTGTACCTGCTGGGTGACCTGGGAAATGTGTCCATGAGTAATGAGTACACCTGTGCACCTGCTAGGTGACCTGAGAAATGTGTCAGTGAGTAATGAGCACACCTGTGCACCTGCTGGATGACCTGGGGAATGTGTCAGTGAGTAATGAGTACACCTGTGCTCCTACTAGGTGACCTGGGAAATGTGTCAGTGAGTAATGAGTACACCTGTGTACCTGCCGGGTGACCTGGGAAATGTGTCAGTGAGTAATAAGCACACCTGTGCACCTGCTAGGTGACCTGGGAAATGTGCCAGTGAGTAATAAGTACACCTGTGCACCTGCTGAGTGACCTGGAAATGTGTCAGTGAGTAATGAGCACACCTGTGCACCTGCTGGATGACCTGGTGAATGTGTCAGTGAGTAATGAGCACGCCTGTGCACCTGCTGGATGACCTGGGGAATGTGTCAGTGAGTAATGAGTACACCTGTTCACCTGCTGGGTGACCTGGGGAATTTGTCAGTGAGTAATAAATACACCTGTGCACCTGCTGGTGACCTGGGAAATGTGTCAGTGAGTAATGAGCACACCTGGTCACCTGGTGGATGACCTGGGGAATGTGTCAGTGAGTAACGAGCACACCTGTGCACCTGCTGGATGACCTGGTGAATGAGTCAGTGAGTAATGAGCACACCTGTGCACCTGCTGGATGAACTGGGGAATGTGTCAGTGAGTAATGAGTACACCTGTGCTCCTGCTGGATGACCTGGTGAATGTGTCAGTCAGTAATGAGCACACCTGTGCACCTGCTGGATGACCTGGGGAATGTGTCAGTGAGTAATGAGTACACCTGTGCTCCTACTAGGTGACCTGGGAAATGTGTCAGTGAGTAATGAGTACATCTGTGTACCTGCTGGGTGACCTGGGAAATGTGTCAGTGAGTAGTAAGCACACCTGTGCACCTGCTAGGTGACCTGGGAAATGTGCCAGTGAGTAATGAGCACACCTGGTCACCTGCTGGATGACCTGGGGAATGTGTCGGTGAGTAACGAGCACACCTGTGCACCTGCTAGGTGACCTGGGAAATGTGTCAGTGAATAATGAGTGCACCTGTGCTCCTACTAGGTGACCTGGGAAATGTGTCAGTGAGTAATAAGTACACATGTACACCTGTTAGCTGACCTGGGAAATGTGCCAGTGAGTAATGAGTACACCTGTGCACCTGCTGGGTGACCTGGGAAATGTGTCAGTGAGTAATGAGCACACCTGTGCGCCTGCTGGGTGACCTGGGGAATGTGTCAGTGAGTAATGAGTACACCTGTGCGCCTGCTCGGTGACCTGGGGAATGTGTCAGTGAGTAATGAGCACACCTGTGCACCTGCTGGATGACCTGGGAAATTTGTCAGTGAGTAATGAGTACACCTGTGCTCCTGCTGGGTGACCTTGGAAATGTGTCAGGGAGTAATGAGTACACCTGTGCACCTGGTGGATGACCTGGGGAATGTGTCAGTGAGTAATTAGTACACCTGTACATTTGCTTGGTGACCTGGGAAATGTGTCAGTGAGTATTGCATACACCTGTGCACCTGCTAGGTGACCTGGGAAATGTGCCATTGAGTAATGAGTACACCTGTGCACCTGCTGTATGACCTGGGGAATGTGTCAGTGAGTAATGAGTACACCTGTGCACCTGCCGGGTGACCTGGGGAATATGTCAGTGAGTAATAAGTACACCTGTGTACCTGCTGGGTGACCTGGGAAATGTGTCCATGAGTAATGAGTACACCTGTGCACCTGCTAGGTGACCTGAGAAATGTGTCAGTGAGTAATGAGCACACCTGTGCACCTGCTGGATGACCTGGGGAATGTGTCAGTGAGTAATGAGTACACCTGTGCTCCTACTAGGTGACCTGGGAAATGTGTCAGTGAGTAATGAGTACACCTGTGTACCTGCCGGGTGACCTGGGAAATGTGTCAGTGAGTTATAAGCACACCTGTGCACCTGCTAGGTGACCTGGGAAATGTGCCAGTGAGTAATAAGTACACCTGTGCACCTGCTGAGTGACCTGGAAATGTGTCAGTGAGTAATGAGCACACCTGTGCACCTGCTGGATGACCTGGTGAATGTGTCAGTGAGTAATGAGCACACCTGTGCACCTGCTGGATGACCTGGGGAATGTGTCAGTGAGTAATGAGTACACCTGTTCACCTGCTGGGTGACCTGGGGAATTTGTCAGTGAGTAATAAATACACCTGTGCACCTGCTGGTGACCTGGGAAATGTGTCAGTGAGTAATGAGCACACCTGGTCACCTGCTGGATGACCTGGGGAATGTGTCAGTGAGTAACGAGCACACCTGTGCACCTGCTGGATGACCTGGTGAATGAGTCAGTGAGTAATGAGCACACCTGTGCACCTGCTGGATGACCTGGGGAATGTGTCAGTGAGTAATGAGTACACATGTGCTCCTGCTGGATGACCTGGTGAATGTGTCAGTGAGTAATGAGCACACCTGTGCACCTGCTGGATGACCTGGGGAATGTGTCAGTGAGTAATGAGTACACCTGTGCTCCTACTAGGTGACCTGGGAAATGTGTCAGTGAGTAATGAGTACATCTGTGTACCTGCCGGGTGACCTGGGAAATGTGTTAGTGAGTAATAAGCACACCTGTGCACCTGCTAGGTGACCTGGGAAATGTGCCAGTGAGTAATGAGCACACCTGGTCACCTGCTGGATGACCTGGGGAATGTGTCAGTGAGTAACGAGCACACCTGTGCACCTGCTGGGTGACCTGGGAAATGTGTCAGTGAGTAATGAGCACACCTGTGCGCCTGCTGGGTGACCTGGGGAATGTGTCAGTGAGTAATGAGTACACCTGTGCGCCTGCTCGGTGACCTGGGGAATGTGTCAGTGAGTAATGAGCACACCTGTGCACCTGCTGGATGACCTGGGGAATTTGTCAGTGAGTAATGAGTACACCTGTGCTCCTGCTGGGTGACCTTGGAAATGTGTCAGGGAGTAATGAGTACACCTGTGCACCTGGTGGATGACCTGGGGAATGTGTCAGTGAGTAATTAGTACACCTGTACATTTGCTTGGTGACCTGGGAAATGTGTCAGTGAGTATTGCATACACCTGTGCACCTGCTGGGTGACCTGGGAAATGTGTCAGTGAGTAATGAGTACACCTGTGTACCTGCTGGGTGACTTGGGCAATGTGTCAGTGAGTAATGAGTACACCTGTGCTCCTCAGGTGTGATCTTGGAAATGTGTCTGCGAGTAATAAGTACACCTGTGCACCTGCTGAGTGACCCGGAAATGTGTCAGTGAGTAATGAGTACACCTGTGCACCTGCTGGATGACCTGGGGAATGTGTCAGTGAGTAATGAGTACACCTGTTCACCTGCTGGGTGACCTGGGGAATTTGTCAGTGAGTAATAAATACACCTGTGCACCTGCTGGGTGACCTGGGAAATGTGTCAGTGAGTAATGAGCACATCTGGTCACCTGCTGGGTGGCCTGGGGAATGTGTCAGTGAGTAATGAGTACACCTGTGCACCTGCCGGGTGACCTGGGGAATGTGTCAGTGAGTAATACGTACACCTGTGTACCTGCTGGGTGACCTGGGAAATGTGTCCATGAGTAATGAGTACACCTGTGCACCTGCTAGGTGACCTGAGAAATGTGTCAGTGAGTAATGAGCACACCTGTGCACCTGCTGGATGACCTGGGGAATGTGTCAGTGAGTAATGAGTACACCTGTGCTCCTACTAGGTGACCTGGGAAATGTGTCAGTGAGTAATGAGTACACCTGTGTACCTGCCGGGTGACCTGGGAAATGTGTCAGTGAGTAATAAGCACACCTGTGCACCTGCTAGGTGACCTGGGAAATGTGCCAGTGAGTAATAAGTACACCTGTGCACCTGCTGAGTGACCTGGAAATGTGTCAGTGAGTAATGAGCACACCTGTGCACCTGCTGGATGACCTGGTGAATGTGTCAGTGAGTAATGAGCACACCTGTGCACCTGCTGGATGACCTGGGGAATGTGTCAGTGAGTAATGAGTACACCTGTTCACCTGCTGGGTGACCTGGGGAATTTGTCAGTGAGTAATAAATACACCTGTGCACCTGCTGGTGACCTGGGAAATGTGTCAGTGAGTAATGAGCACACCTGGTCACCTGCTGGATGACCTGGGGAATGTGTTAGTGAGTAACGAGCACACCTGTGCACCTGCTGGATGACCTGGTGAATGAGTCAGTGAGTAATGAGCACACCTGTGCACCTGCTGGATGACCTGGGGAATGTGTCAGTGAGTAATGAGTACACATGTGCTCCTGCTGGATGACCTGGTGAATGTGTCAGTGAGTAATGAGCACACCTGTGCACCTGCTGGATGACCTGGGGAATGTGTCAGTGAGTAATGAGTACACCTGTGCTCCTACTAGGTGACCTGGGAAATGTGTCAGTGAGTAATGAGTACATCTGTGTACCTGCCGGGTGACCTGGGAAATGTGTTAGTGAGTAATAAGCACACCTGTGCACCTGCTAGGTGACCTGGGAAATGTGCCAGTGAGTAATGAGCACACCTGGTCACCTGCTGGATGACCTGGGGAATGTGTCAGTGAGTAACGAGCACACCTGTGCACCTGCTGGGTGACCTGGGAAATGTGTCAGTGAGTAATGAGCACACCTGTGCGCCTGCTGGGTGACCTGGGGAATGTGTCAGTGAGTAATGAGTACACCTGTGCGCCTGCTCGGTGACCTGGGGAATGTGTCAGTGAGTAATGAGCACACCTGTGCACCTGCTGGATGACCTGGGGAATTTGTCAGTGAGTAATGAGTACACCTGTGCTCCTGCTGGGTGACCTTGGAAATGTGTCAGGGAGTAATGAGTACACCTGTGCACCTGGTGGATGACCTGGGGAATGTGTCAGTGAGTAATTAGTACACCTGTACATTTGCTTGGTGACCTGGGAAATGTGTCAGTGAGTATTGCATACACCTGTGCACCTGCTGGGTGACCTGGGAAATGTGTCAGTGAGTAATGAGTACACCTGTGTACCTGCTGGGTGACTTGGGCAATGTGTCAGTGAGTAATGAGTACACCTGTGCTCCTCAGGTGTGATCTTGGAAATGTGTCTGCGAGTAATAAGTACACCTGTGCACCTGCTGAGTGACCCGGAAATGTGTCAGTGAGTAATGAGTACACCTGTGCACCTGCTGGATGACCTGGGGAATGTGTCAGTGAGTAATGAGTACACCTGTTCACCTGCTGGGTGACCTGGGGAATTTGTCAGTGAGTAATAAATACACCTGTGCACCTGCTGGGTGACCTGGGAAATGTGTCAGTGAGTAATGAGCACATCTGGTCACCTGCTGGGTGGCCTGGGGAATGTGTCAGTGAGTAATGAGTACACCTGTGCACCTGCCGGGTGACCTGGGGAATGTGTCAGTGAGTAATACGTACACCTGTGTACCTGCTGGGTGACCTGGGAAATGTGTCCATGAGTAATGAGTACACCTGTGCACCTGCTAGGTGACCTGAGAAATGTTTCAGTGAGTAATGAGCACACCTGTGCACCTGCTGGATGACCTGGGGAATGTGTCAGTGAGTAATGAGTACACCTGTGCTCCTACTAGGTGACCTGGGAAATGTGTCAGTGAGTAATGAGTACACCTGTGTACCTGCCGGGTGACCTGGGAAATGTGTCAGTGAGTAATAAGCACACCTGTGCACCTGCTAGGTGACCTGGGAAATGTGCCAGTGAGTAATAAGTACACCTGTGCACCTGCTGAGTGACCTGGAAATGTGTCAGTGAGTAATGAGCACACCTGTGCACCTGCTGGATGACCTGGTGAATGTGTCAGTGAGTAATGAGCACACCTGTGCACCTGCTGGATGACCTGGGGAATGTGTCAGTGAGTAATGAGTACACCTGTTCACCTGCTGGGTGACCTGGGGAATTTGTCAGTGAGTAATAAATACACCTGTGCACCTGCTGGTGACCTGGGAAATGTGTCAGTGAGTAATGAGCACACCTGGTCACCTGCTGGATGACCTGGGGAATGTGTCAGTGAGTAACGAGCACACCTGTGCACCTGCTGGATGACCTGGTGAATGAGTCAGTGAGTAATGAGCACACCTGTGCACCTGCTGGATGACCTGGGGAATGTGTCAGTGAGTAATGAGTACACCTGTGCTCCTGCTGGATGACCTGGTGAATGTGTCAGTGAGTAATGAGCACACCTGTGCACCTGCTGGATGACCTGGGGAATGTGTCAGTGAGTAATGAGTACACCTGTGCTCCTACTAGGTGACCTGGGAAATGTGTCAGTGAGTAATGAGTACATCTGTGTACCTGCCGGGTGACCTGGGAAATGTGTTAGTGAGTAATAAGCACACCTGTGCACCTGCTAGGCGACCTGGGAAATGTGCCAGTGAGTAATGAGCACACCTGGTCACCTGCTGGATGACCTGGGGAATGTGTCAGTGAGTAACGAGCACACCTGTGCACCTGCTGGGTGACCTGGGAAATGTGTCAGTGAGTAATGAGCACACCTGTGCGCCTGCTGGGTGACCTGGGGAATGTGTCAGTGAGTAATGAGTACACCTGTGCGCCTGCTCGGTGACCTGGGGAATGTGTCAGTGAGTAATGAGCACACCTGTGCACCTGCTGGATGACCTGGGGAATTTGTCAGTGAGTAATGAGTACACCTGTGCTCCTGCTGGGTGACCTTGGAAATGTGTCAGGGAGTAATGAGTACACCTGTGCACCTGGTGGATGACCTGGGGAATGTGTCAGTGAGTAATTAGTACACCTGTACATTTGCTTGGTGACCTGGGAAATGTGTCAGTGAGTATTGCATACACCTGTGCACCTGCTGGGTGACCTGGGAAATGTGTCAGTGAGTAATGAGTACACCTGTGTACCTGCTGGGTGACTTGGGCAATGTGTCAGTGAGTAATGAGTACACCTGTGCTCCTCAGGTGTGATCTTGGAAATGTGTCTGCGAGTAATAAGTACACCTGTGCACCTGCTGAGTGACCCGGAAATGTGTCAGTGAGTAATGAGTACACCTGTGCACCTGCTGGATGACCTGGGGAATGTGTCAGTGAGTAATGAGTACACCTGTTCACCTGCTGGGTGACCTGGGGAATTTGTCAGTGAGTAATAAATACACCTGTGCACCTGCTGGGTGACCTGGGAAATGTGTCAGTGAGTAATGAGCACATCTGGTCACCTGCTGGGTGGCCTGGGGAATGTGTCAGTGAGTAATGAGTACACCTGTGCACCTGCCGGGTGACCTGGGGAATGTGTCAGTGAGTAATACGTACACCTGTGTACCTGCTGGGTGACCTGGGAAATGTGTCCATGAGTAATGAGTACACCTGTGCACCTGCTAGGTGACCTGGGAAATGTGTCAGTGAGTAATGAGCACACCTGTGCACCTGTTGGATGACCTGGGGAATGTGTCAGTGAGTAATGAGTACACCTGTGCTCCTACTAGGTTACCTGGGAAATGTGTCAGTGAGTAATGAGTACACCTGTGTACCTGCCGGGTGACCTGGGAAATGTGTCAGTGAGTAATAAGCACACCTGTGCACCTGCTAGGTGACCTGGGAAATGTGCCAGTGAGTAATAAGTACACCTGTGCACCTGCTGAGTGACCTGGAAATGTGTCAGTGAGTAATGAGCACACCTGTGCACCTGCTGGATGACCAGGTGATTGTGTCAGTGAGTAATGAGCACACCTGTGCACCTGCTGGATGACCTGGGGAATGTGTCAGTGAGTAATGAGTACACCTGTTCACCTGCTGGGTGACCTGGGGAATTTGTCAGTGAGTAATAAATACACCTGTGCACCTGCTGGTGACCTGGGAAATGTGTCAGTGAGTAATGAGCACACCTGGTCACCTGCTGGATGACCTGGGGAATGTGTCAGTGAGTAACGAGCACACCTGTGCACCTGCTGGATGACCTGGTGAATGTGTCAGTGAGTAATGAGCACGAGTAATGAGCACACCTGTTCACCTGCTGGGTGACCTGGGGAATGTGTCAGTGAGTAATGAGTACACCTGTTCACCTGCTGGATGACCTGGGGAATGTGTCCGTGAGTAATGAGTACACCTGTGCACCTGCTAGGTGACCTGGGAAATGTGCCAGTGAGTAATGAGTACACCTGTGCACCTGCTGGATGACCTGGGGAATGTGTCAGTGAGTAATAAGTACACCTGTGTACCTGCTGGGTGACCTGGGAAATGTGTCCATGAGTAATGAGTACACCTGTGCACCTGCTAGGTGACCTGGGAAATGTGTCAGTGAGTAATGAGCACACCTGTGCACCTGCTGGATGACCTGGGGAATGTGTCAGTGAGTAATGAATACACCTGTGTACCTGCCGGGTGACCTGGGAAATGTGTCAGTGAGTAATAAGCACACCTGTGCACCTGCTAGGTGACCTGGGAAATGTGCCAGTGAGTAATGAGTACACCTGTGCACCTTCTGGGTGACATGGGGAATGTGTCAGTGAGTAATGAGTACACCTGTGCACCTGCTGGGTGACACGGGGAATGTGTCAGTGAGTAATGAGTACACCTGTGCTCCTACTCGGTGACCTGGGAAATGTGTCAGTGAGTAATGAGTACACCTGTGCACCTGCTGGGTGACATGGAGAATGTGTCAGTGAGTAATGAGTACACCTGTGCTCCTACTAGGTGACCTGGGAAATCTGTCAGTGAGTAATGAGTACACCTGTGCACCTGCTGGGTGACCTGGGAAATGTGCCAGTGAGTAATAAGTACACCTGTGCACCTGCTGGATGACATGGGGAATGTGTCAGTGAGTAATGAGCACACCTGTGCCCCTGCTGGGTGACCTGGGGAATGTGTCAGTGAGTAATAACTACACCTGTGCACCTGCTAGGTGACCTGGGAAATGTGCCAGTGAGTAATGAGTACACCTGTGCACCTGCTGGTTGACCTGGGGAATGTGTCAGTGAGTAATGAGTACACCTGTGCACCTGCTGGGTGACCTGGCAAATGTGCCAGTGAGTAATGAGTACACCTGTGCACCTGCTGGGTGACCTGGGAAATGTGTCAGTGAGTAATGAGTACACCTGTGCTCCTACTAGGTGACCTGGGAAATGTGTCAGTGAGTAATGAGTACACCTGTGACCCTGCTGGGTGACCTGGGAAATGTGTCAGTGAGTAATGAGCACACCTGTGCACCTGCTGGGTGACCTGGGGAATGTGTCAGTGAGTAATGAGTACACCTGTGCACAGGGACGACTGGGGTTGGCACGTCCTGTACATGTTTGCTGCAGGTATGCCCCCAACTATCGCAATACCTGGCTACTGATAAGCGGACGAGAGGGTGGGTGTTATAACAAGCAGAGACGTGGGAGGCTGTGCGCTCTGTGGGCCCAGACCGGCCCATCCAGCCACTAGCCTGTCTGTCACGTGCCAGATGGCCAGTTCACCCTACCTGTGCACCTGCCGGGTGACCTGGGGAATGTGTCAGTGAGTAATGAGTACACCTGTGCACCTGCTGGGTGACCTGGGGAATGTGTCAGTGAGTAATGAGTACACCTGTGCACCTGCTGGGTGACCTGGGGAATGTGCCAGTGAGTAATGAGTACACCTGTGCACCTGCTGGGTGACCTGGGGAATGTGTCAGTGAGTAATGAGTACACCTGTGCACCTGCTGGGTGACCTGGGGAATGTGTCAGTGAGTAAAGAGTACACCTGTGCACCTGCTGGGTGACCTGGGGAATGTGTCAGTGAGTAATGAGTACACCTGTGCACCTGCTAGGTGACCTGGGAAATGTGCCAGTGAGTAATGAGTACACCTGTGCACCTGCTGGATGACCTGGGGAATGTGTCAGTGAGCAATGAGTACTCCTGTGCACCTGCCGGGTGACCTGGGGAATATGTCAGTGAGTAATAAGTACACCTGTGTACCTGCTGGGTGACCTGGGAAATGTGTCCATGAGTAATGAGTACACCTGTGCACCTGCTGGGTGACCTGGGAAATGTGTCAGTGAGTAATGAGCACACCTGTGCACCTGCTGGATGACCTGGGGAATGTGTCAGTAAGTAATGAGTACACCTGTGCTCCTACTAGGTGACCTGGGAAATGTGTCAGTGAGTAATGAATACACCTGTGTACCTGCCGGGTGACCTGGGAAATGTGTCAGTGAGTAATGAGCACACCTGTGCACCTGCTGGATGACCTGGGGAATGTGTCAGTGAGTAATGAGTACACCTGTGCTCCTACTAGGTGACCTGGAAAATGTGTCAGTGAGTAATGAGTACACCTGTGTACCTGCCGTGTGACCTGGGAAATGTGTCAGTGAGTAATAAGCACACCTGTGCACCTGCTAGGTGACCTGGGAAATGTGCCAGTGAGTAATAAGTACACCTGTGCACCTGCTGAGTGACCTGGAAATGTGTCAGTGAGTAATGAGCACACCTGTGCACCTGCTGGATGACCTGGTGAATGTGTCAGTGAGTAATGAGCACACCTGTGCACCTGCTGGATGACCTGGGGAATGTGTCAGTGAGTAATGAGTACACCTGTTCACCTGCTGGGTGACCTGGGGAATTTGTCAGTGAGTAATAAATACACCTGTGCACCTGCTGGTGACCTGGGAAATGTGTCAGTGAGTAATGAGCACACCTGTGCACCTGCTGGATGACCTGGTGAATGTGTCAGTGAGTAATGAGCACACCTGTGCACCTGCTGGATGACCTGGGGAATGTGTCAGTGAGTAATGAGTACACCTGTGCTCCTGCTGGATGACCTGGTGAATGTGTCAGTGAGTAATGAGCACACCTGTGCACCTGCTGGATGACCTGGAGAATGTGTCAGTGAGTAATGAGTACACCTGTGCTCCTACTAGGTGACCTGGGAAATGTGTCAGTGAGTAATGAGTACATCTGTGTACCTGCCGGGTGACCTGGGAAATGTGTCAGTGAGTAATGAGTACACCTGTGCTCCTGCTGGATGACCTGGTGAATGTGTCAGTGAGTAATGAGCACACCTGTGCACCTGCTGGATGACCTGGAGATTGTGTCAGTGAGTAATGAGTACACCTGTGCTCCTACTAGGTAACCTGGGAAATGTGTCAGTGAGTAATGAGCACACCAGGTCTACTGCTGGATGACCTGGGGAATGTGTCCGTGAGTAATTAGTACACCTGTGCACCTGCTGGATGACCTGGGGAATGTGTCAGTGAGTAATAAGTACACCTGTGTACCTGCTGGGTGACCTGGGAAATGTGTCCATGAGTAATAAGTACACCTGTGCACCTGCTAGGTGACCTGGGAAATGTGTCAGTGAATAATGAGTGCACCTGTGCTCCTACTAGGTGACCTGGGAAATGTGTCAGTGAGTAATAAGTACACATGTACACCTGTTAGGTGACCTGGGAAATGTGCCAGTGAGTAATGAGTACACCTGTGCACCTGCTGGGTGACCTGGGAAATGTGTCAGTGAGTAATGAGCACACCTGTGCGCCTGCTGGGTGACCTGGGGAATGTGTCAGTGAGTAATGAGTACACCTGTGCGCCTGCTCGGTGACCTGGGGAATGTGTCAGTGAGTAATGAGCACACCTGTGCACCTGCTGGATGACCTGGGGAATTTGTCAGTGAGTAATGAGTACACCTGTGCTCCTGCTGGGTGACCTTGGAAATGTGTCAGGGAGTAATGAGTACACCTGTGCACCTGGTGGATGACCTGGGGAATGTGTTAGTGAGTAATTAGTACACCTGTACATTTGCTTGGTGACCTGGGAAATGTGTCAGTGAGTATTGCATACACCTGTGCACCTGCTGGGTGACCTGGGAAATGTGTCAGTAAGTAATGAGTACACCTGTGTACCTGCTGGGTGACTTGGGCAATGTGTCAGTGAGTAATGAGTACACCTGTGCTCCTCAGGTGTGATCTTGGAAATGTGTCTGCGAGTAATAAGTACACCTGTGCACCTGCTGAGTGACCCGGAAATGTGTCAGTGAGTAATGAGTACACCTGTGCACCTGCTGGATGACCTGGGGAATGTGTCAGTGAGTAATGAGTACACCTGTTCACCTGCTGGGTGACCTGGGGAATGTGTCAGTGAGTAATAAGTACACCTGTGTACCTGCTGGGTGACCTGGGAAATGTGTCAGTGAGTAATGAGCACACCTGTTCACCTGCTGGGTGACCTGGGGAATGTGTCAGTGAGTAATGAGTACACCTGTTCACCTGCTGGATGTCCTGGGGAATGTGTCCGTGAGTTATGAGTACACCTGTGCACCTGCTAGGTGACCTGGGAAATGTGCCAGTGAGTAATGAGTACACCTGTGCACCTGCTGGATGACCTGGGGAATGTGTCAGTGAGTAATGAGTACACCTGTGCACCTGCCGGGTGACCTGGGGAATGTGTCAGTGAGTAATAAGTACACCTGTGTACCCGCTGGGTGACCTGGGAAATGTGTCCATGAGTAATGAGTACACCTGTGCACCTGCTAGGTGACCTGGGAAATGTGTCAGTGAGTAATGAGCACACCTTTGCACCTGTTGGATGACCTGGGGAATGTGTCAGTGAGTAATGAGTACACCTGTGCTCCTACTAGGTGACCTGGGAAATGTGTCAGTGAGTAATGAGTACACCTGTGTACCTGCCGGATGACCTGGGAAATGTGCCAGTGAGTAATAAGTACACCTGTGCACTTGCTGAGTGACCTGGAAATGTGTCAGTGAGTAATGAGCACACCTGTGCACCTGCTGGATGACCCGGTGAATGTGTCAGTGAGTAATGAGCACACCTGTGCACCTGCTGGATGACCTGGGGAATGTGTCAGTGAGTAATGAGTACACCTGTTCACCTGCTGGGTGACCTGGGGAATTTGTCAGTGAGTAATAAATACACCTGTGCACCTGCTGGTGACCTGGGAAATGTGTCAGTGAGTAATGAGCACACCTGGTCACCTGCTGGATGACCTGGGGAATGTGTCAGTGAGTAACGAGCACACCTGTGCACCTGCTGGATGACCTGGTGAATGTGTCAGTGAGTAATGAGCACACCTGTTCACCTGCTGGGTGACCTAGGGAATGTGTCAGTGAGTAATGAGTACACCTGTTCACCTGCTGGATGACCTGGGGAATGTGTCCGTGAGTAATGAGTACACCTGTGCACCTGCTAGGTGACCTGGGAAATGTGCCAGTGAGTAATGAGTACACCTGTGCACCTGCTGGATGACCTGGGGAATGTGTCAGTGAGCAAGAAGTACACCTGTGTACCTGCTGGGTGACCTGGGAAATGTGTCCATGAGTAATGAGTACACCTGTGCACCTGCTAGGTGACCTGGGAAATGTGTCAGTGAGTAATGAGCACACCTGTGCACCTGCTGGATGACCTGGGGAATGTGTCAGTGAGTAATGAATACACCTGTGTACCTGCCGGGTGACCTGGGAAATGTGTCAGTGAGTAATAAGCACACCTGTGCACCTGCTAGGTGACCTGGGAAATGTGCCAGTTAGTAATAAGTACACCTGTGCACTTGCTGAGTGACCTGGAAATGTGTCAGTGAGTAATGAGTACACCTGTGCACCTGCTGGATGACCTGGTGAATGTGTCAGTGAGTAATGAGCACACCTGTGCACCTGCTGGATGACCTGGGGAATGTGTCAGTGAGTAATGAGTACACCTGTTCACCTGCTGGGTGACCTGGGGAATTTGTCAGTGAGTAATAAATACACCTGTGCACCTGCTGGTGACCTGGGAAATGTGTCAGTGAGTAATGAGCACACCTGGTCACCTGCTGGATGACCTGGGGAATGTGTCAGTGAGTAACGAGCACACCTGTGCACCTGCTGGATGACCTGGTGAATGTGTCAGTGAGTAATGAGCACATCTGTTCACCTGCTGGGTGACCTGGGGAATGTGTCAGTGAGTAATGAGTACACCTGTTCACCTGCTGGATGACCTGGGGAATGTGTCCGTGAGTAATGAGTACACCTGTGCACCTGCTAGGTGACCTGGGAAATGTGCCAGTGAGTAATGAGTACACCTGTGCACCTGCTGGGTGACATGGAGAATGTGTCAGTGAGTAATGAGTACACCTGTGCTCCTACTAGGTGACCTGGGAAATCTGTCAGTGAGTAATGAGTACACCTGTGCACCTGCTGGGTGACCTGGGAAATGTGCCAGTGAGTAATGAGTACACCTGTGCACCTGCTGGATGACATGGGGAATGTGTCAGTGAGTAATGAGCACACCTGTGCCCCTGCTGGGTGACCTGGGGAATGTGTCAGTGAGTAATAACTACACCTGTGCACCTGCTAGGTGACCTGGCAAATGTGCCAGTGAGTAATGAGTACACCTGTGCACCTGCTGGGTGACCTGGGAAATGTGTCAGTGAGTAATGAGTACACCTGTGCTCCTACTAGGTGACCTGGGAAATGTGTCAGTGAGTAATGAGCACACCTGTGACCCTGCTGGGTGACCTGGGAAATGTGTCAGTGAGTAATGAGCACACCTGTGCACCTGCTGGGTGACCTGGGGAATGTGTCAGTGAGTAATGAGTACACCTGTGCACAGGGACGACTGGGGTTGGCACGTCCTGTACATGTTTGCTGCAGGTATGCCCCCAACTATCGCAATACCTGGCTACTGATAAGCGGACGAGAGGGTGGGTGTTATAACAAGCAGAGACGTGGGAGGCTGTGCGCTCTGTGGGCCCAGACCGGCCCATCCAGCCACTAGCCTGTCTGTCACGTGCCAGATGGCCAGTTCACCCTTCCTGTGCACCTGCCGGGTGACCTGGGGAATGTGTCAGTGAGTAATGAGTACACCTGTGCACCTGCTGGGTGACCTGGGGAATGTGTCAGTGAGTAATGAGTACACCTGTGCACCTGCTGGGTGACCTGGGGAATGTGCCAGTGAGTAATGAGTACACCTGTGCACCTGCTGGGTGACCTGGGGAATGTGTCAGTGAGTAATGAGTACACCTGTGCACCTGCTGGGTGACCTCGGGAATGTGTCAGTGAGTAATGAGTACACCTGTGCACCTGCTGGGTGACCTGGGGAATGTGTCAGTGAGTAATGAGTACACCTGTGCACCTGCTGGGTGACCTGGGGAATGTGTCAATGAGTAATGAGTACACCTGTGCACCTGCTGGGTGACCTGGGGAATGTGTCAGTGAGTAATGAGTACACCTGTGCACCTGTTGGGTGACTTGGGAAATGTGCCAGTGAGTAATGAGTACACCTGTGCACCTGTTGGGTGACCTGGGGAATGTGTCAGTGAGTAATGAGTACACCTGTGCACCTGCTGGGTGACCTGGGGAATGTGTCAGTGAGTAATGAGTACACCTGTGTACCTGCTGGGTGACCTGGGGAATGTGCCAGTGAGTAATGAGTACACCTGTGCACCTGCTGGGTGACCTGGGGAATGTGCCAGTGAGTAATGAGTACACCTGTGCCCCTGCTGGGTGACCTGGGAGCTGTTTGGTGTCCTGAGAAGAGAGTCTGAGAGAACCCGTGAAATGTATACAGATCACTGGAACCTTCAGTACTGTTGCGTACAGGTAACTTTGGGCCCTGATTCAGATGCAGTCGCAACTCCCATTGTGTTGCAATTGAGCAATTGTCAGTATATCGCATATGTGCCACGGCCGCAGTGCACACGCACCAAGGTACCTTTGCGATTACGCTCGTACGCATAAAACAGCTCCCGCATCCACTTTGTGCAAACAAGGAGGCGCTCAGGAAGTCGGTGTCCTGCAACCGCGTAGCGGTTGCGATGGAGTAGGTAGTTGCTGGGCATGGTCTCTTGTGGGCGGTGGCTCAACTTGCATTGCCTCGAAAAGGATCGCTGCTGCGTCAGCATTGCGGCCACATCTGAATCAAGCCACTTGGGTTCCCGCCTGAACGCGGACATTTTTTAAAGCGGTCTTCATTACACCCGGCCCATAGACGGAAGTTCACGTTTTTCCGCCCGGTCTCCAGGGGGGCATGCAGGAGACGTCGCAGTAAGAGAGACGCCTCTTGCCTGTAGCTGCAATCCCAGCACTGCGACCGACGTCACAAACTGGGATCCAACACTGTGACCCGTGGTCGCTATATTCCACGCAAAATGCCAGCTAAGTAAGCCGTATCTCTGCGCAGCTGGCCAACGCAAGCGGGGGCTGTAACATCAGGAGGTCTGCGTGGTAATGCGCAGATCCTTGGCTCTCTCCTCCTAGAAAACATCACGCCTCATTTCTAGAAACGCAGAGGGGAACTCCGTACAACAGTGCAAGGCCCGCGTGCGCAAAACGGACCTTGTGCAGCCGCAGATTCACGATAATCGCAAGTCTTCATGGGACGCACACTCTGAATCAGACCCTAAGTGCATGGGATTAACATAGAGTATTATAAACAGGAAAATATATAAGAATGATACAGTCTCCAGTAGTATATGATATAAGAAGCTCCGAGTCACAGGTAAGTCAGCCTGGGAATATGGGGGGGATTCAGACCTGATCGTAGCTGTGCTAACTTTAGCGTGGCTCCAATCACTGACACAGACATGCGGGGGGGGGGGGGGGACGCCCAGCACAGAGCTATCCCGCCCCGCATGTCAGTCCCGGCCCCACCGCACAAGTACAAAAGCATCGCACAGCGAGAGAGCAGCGCAGCTCCTGCGTGCTGGTTGGGAGTTACTCGTCGCTGAGTTACTCGGCCTGCGTTGCCCGGACCGCGCCCTCAAAACGGCGGCCAAACGCGCCACCCCCTCCCGCCCAGCGACCGCCTCTGCCTATCAATCAGGCAGAGGCGATCGCTGGGCAACGACGGCCATCGGCTGTCTGGCCTGCGCCGCACATGCGCACTTCTGAGCTGATCGCTGCGAGGAACGGCAGTGTGCGATCAGGTCAGAATGACCCCCATGGTTCTGGTGGACAGTTGGCGGTATATAGCTGTCTGTGTGAGGGGGATACATATGATATACCGGCAGGTGGGATGTCGGCTGTCACTATACTGACTGTGGCATCCCGGCAGCCAATCCCATCACAGGCTCGCTGAGATCGCCACGCATCAGTTCCGTGGCTCGTTTCGCCCGCCACTGGTTATATTCCTACTCAGTTGGTGGCGTGAACCCACCAACAACGCAACAAAGCCCCTTGCGGGCTCACTGAGCTCGCCACGAATGGGAATAGTCCCCGTGAGTCGGCATGACAACTGTTGGGCTGGTAAGTGGGCGGGATCCCGTCGTCGGCATGGTGACTGCCTGGATCCCGAACGCTGGTCACATGACCGGATCCCCTCCATCTTGTAGGCCCTCACTGCGTCTCTCACATCTGCTAACGTGTGACCACCCGCACTTTGTGGGGGTCATTCAGACCTGATCACTCGCTTGCTTTTTTCACTGTTGCTGCGATCAGGACAGAACTGCGCATACGTATGCACCGCAATGCGCAGGCGCGTCGCACGGGTACTAAGCGAATCGTTGCTGTGCGATGGGTTTTACGAAGAATCCATTTGCACAGCCGATCGCAAGGTGATTGACAGGAAGAAGCGTTTGTGGGTGTCAACTGACCGTTTAATGGGAGTGGTTGGGAAAACGCAGGCGTGTCGGAGCGTCTGCAGTGCGGGTGTCTGACGTCCATTCCGGCCCCGGACAGGCTGAAGTGATCGCAGCGGCTGAGTAAGTTCTGGGCAACTCAGAGACTGCACAAAGTTTTCTGTACCGCTCGGCTGCACATGCGATCGCACACTTGCACAGCTAATACTCCCCGGTGGGCGGCGACTGTGCGAACGCTGGACTGCAAAAAACCCTAGCGAGTGATCAGGTCTGAATTACCCCCTATGTCCCTTAAACAGAACTTCTCTGGGTTTGCTCTTCACTCCGTTGATTTGACGACTTATTAAGTGCATCCTGACATAATGAGCCCAGATATAACGATGAGGCTGAGAAAGCAGCCGTCGGCCCCTGGAGGACAGCCGAGTCTAATCCAGCGACATGGACAGAACGCCAGAGAGGCAGACAGGCCCCTGCAATGACGTCTGTGGCTGTGCTGCTGGCCTGTCCTAATGACATTACATGCTAATGATGCCGCGTGCTAGCAGTGTACACCAGGACACAGATAATCACTGAGGCCCTCTGCCCGGAACACCCAGCAAGGGGCAGGGGGGCAGCATCGGCCGTCGGTGGCACTGAATGGGACAACAAGCAGCCACTGAGCATGGCACATCCCTTTGTATTGTACGGTCGGCGACGACTGCAGGAAGTCAGCAATATTAAACCTGGAGATACAGTAACTGTGACCAAAGAATAGCCATCAGCTGCGCACAGTGGAAGCCGCCATACAGGCCCAGACGAACAATGCGGTGCAGCAGCGCAATTACTTGTATGAGGGGGCTGCTGCTGGCCCTGCTGCACGGTCTGGAGAGGAGACATCCCAGAGCCGGCCAGGTCCCAGAACCTGTGTAATGGATGTGGCAGTCGCAAAACACCGGCTTCTAGGGACTGCATCATTTGCAGCCCATCTCAGCCGGATAGGGCTGGTTAAAATGCAGGGAGTGGCTTTCCACTGGATGCCAGTTCTCTGCTTATCACAGCCTGGCCTGACAGTCCCGGAGGGAGAAAACACCTCCCAATGGGAATGGTCTATGTGTGATTGGCAGATAGCACTTCCAATAGGAAGTCACTGCCAGTCCCAGTGTCACCATTGGAGTCACGGACTGTATCTGGCTGTCTGTGCCCCTAAGTAAATACCACTACTGATGGGGTGGATGGAGCTACAGCCCCAGGCATCAATAGGCCCGTTTCCATGACAGCATGATAATGGCCACCACACACCTGCCCATAAATTATACAATTGTATTTCTACGTATTTTCCTCCTGAAATTCTGCCGTTTTCCTACTTTTACGTATGTCGGGAGACATGACACACAGGGGTCGATCCTATTAGCCACGATGATATCGCGGGTGTGAATCATCGCAGCAGCGGCTGCACTTTACTGCAGCCTGAATTAGCACAAAAGTGCTCGCTGCCCCATCTGTCTCCGAGCACTTTGGTGCAAATCCAGCCCAAAATCAGCCCTCGAAGGGTGTGAGAATGGGCGCCATTAAACGCCACGGCAGCCGCACACTGCACCCTTCGCAGGTAACTGGATTGACCCCATAGTGCGGGTGGGAGGGGGTGTACCCCAGAACCAGGGAGTACCACCAGAACTAAAGTGCCCTGGTGGGGGTAATAATATAGACTTAGAATGGGAAGTTCTGCCTGTCAGAGTAATTGGGGCCAGATGTACTGAGCCTTAAAAAGTGACAAAGTGGAGAGAGATAAAGTACCAGCCAATCAGCTCCTAGCGGCCATGTCACAGGACCTGTTTGAAAAATGACAGTTAGGAGCTGATTGGTTGGTACTTTATCACTCTCGCCTTAATCATTTTTCGTGGCTTAGTACATCTGGCCCTGAGCTAGGACAGGGAACTAATTCAGACCTGATCGCTCGCTAGGCTTTTTTTTCAGCGATGCGATCAGATAGTCGCCGCCCATAGGGGAGTGCATGTGCAGCCGAGCGGTACAAAAACAGTTTTTGCAGTCTCTGCGCAGCCCAGAAGTTACTCAGCCGCTGCGATCACTTCAGCCTGTCCAGGGCTGGAATTGACGTCAGACACCCGCCCTGCAAACACCTCGACACGCCTGCGTTCTCCCAAACACTCCCAGACAACGGTCAGTTGACACCCACAAACGCCCTCTTCCTGTCAATCTTCTTGCAATCGGCTGTGCGAATGGATTCTTCCTACAATCCATCGCTCAGCAACGATCCGCTTTGTACCCGTACCACGCGCCTGAGCATTGCGGTGCATACGAATGCGCAGTTCTGACCTGATCGCAGCGCAGCAAAAAATCCTAGCGTGCGATCAGATCTGAATGACCCCCACATGCTGACACAGACACTGTAGGTGGATAGAGGGGCCAAGAAACGACACTGCGGCCCCTCCTTCTTACATTCAGGTGTTACCTAATATTTGCAGGTAATCGGGTGTTTTCAAGGACATAGGGAGAGATGTACTAAGCCTGAAAAGTGATAAATATCACTGTGATAAAGCACCAGCCAATCGGCTCCTAACTGTCATGTCACAGGCTGTGTTTGAAAAATGAAAGTTAGGAGCCGATTGGCTGGTACTTTATCACAGTGATATTTATCACTTTTCAGGCTTAGTACATCTGACCCATAGCCACAAATACACAATAATAAATGGGCCCTTAGGGGGTCATTCCAACCTGATCACACGCTGCAGTTTTTCGCTGCCATGCGATAGGGTCCGGAATGTGCATGCGCTGCGGCCGCAATGCGCAGGTGCATCGCTACCTGGCAACGGGGAACCCCAGGCAGCGATTGCTCTAACAAAGATTTCGATCGCAGCGGCGATCATAAGGTGACTGACAGCAGGAAGGCGTTCCGGGGTGGCAACTGACTGTTTTCTGGGAGTGTTTGGAAAAACGCAGGCGCCTCCAAGCGTTTGCAGGGCGGGTGTCTGACGTCAATTCCGGTCCCGGACAGGCTGAAGTGATCGCAGCGGCTGAGTAAGTTCTGGGCTGCTCAGAAGCTGCACAAAATGTTTTTGTACCGCTCGGCTGCACAGGCGATCGCACACTTGAACAGCTAAAATACACTTTCCTATGGGCGGCGACTATCTGATCGCAGCGCTGCAAAAAGTAGCAGCGTGCGATCAACTCAGTCAGAATGACCCCCTTAGCGCACTCACAGTAATATAAAATATACATGTATATATAGAAATGATAGAGTATTGCATTAGACTCAGGAGTAAAGTACTGAACACTTGCGGCTACATTCCAACCCTTAATGCATATAAGAAAGTGTCACTATCATTGTTACCCTCCACACTGGGAGCTGAACACTCATACCCCTTTTCCACTTACGAGCACGGGTCGCAGCCGGGAGCCTGACACGGGAGCTGCCCCCTGCTGCGACCCGTGCTCGGCCCCTTTCCCCTCAGCAGTCACAACCCGGCATATGCCGGGTTGGTGACGCTTCTAGTGACGCGGCAGGGGCGGCGCAGGGAGATCACATGATCTCCCAGCGCCGCCCTTCCATACAGTGTAAACGGGAGCCGTGTCGCATCGACACGGCTCCCGTTTACACTGCAACCCTACCCGGATCATTCCCGTGTCCTACCCAGGTAAATAGCCGGGTAGGATTCACGGGTCACTTGATCCGGGTTTACCCTTTTCCACTTGCAGAAAACACGGGTAAATGCGCTCCCCCGTGCATTTACCCGTGTTTTTTGAGCTAGTGGAAAAGGGGTATGAGTAACGGGTGTTCTGTACTGTGGGGTAGTAAAGGGGTTACATTAGCTTAACGTTTATATGCAGCAAGGGTTAAACTGCGGGAAACCTGTAGTAAACGTGTTCACTTTAGTAACGTTATAACTTACTGGTAATTATTATGTAACACGTGTAATTGTTCTGTGGAGACATTACTGAGCTTACATTGGGGGTCATTCCGAAATGTGCGTATACGGCACAATGCGCACGCGCAACGTACTATTACAACGAACGATGTAGTTCCACACAGGGTCTAGAGAAGCTTTTCAGTCGCACTGCTGGCCGCAGAGTGATTGACATGAAGTGGGCGTTTCTGGGTGTCAACTGACCGTTTTCAGGGAGTGTTCGGAAAAACGCAGGCGTGGCAGAAAAAAGCAGGCGTGGCTGGGTGAACGCAGGGCGTGTTTGTGACGTCAAAACAGGAACTGAACAGTCTGAAGTGATCGCAAGCGCTGAGTAGGTTTAGAGCTACTCTGAAACTGCACAAAAAAACTTTGTATCCGCTCTGCAATCCTTTCGTTCGCACTTCTGCTAAGCTAAAATACACTCCCAGTGGGAGGCGGCATAGCGTTTGCACGGCTGCTAAAAACTGCTAGCGAGCGACTAACTCGGAATGACCCCCCTTGTGCTATACAGAATAACGGTCTGGTTTCAGTATAATATCTTCTGACATATCACAAAGGTTCTGAGCCGACCAATCGTATTCCAGTATTCCGGCATAATAACAGTACCTGGGTTATTGCAGGGAGTGTATAAATAAATGGAACTTCTTAGAAGTAATCTCTATCGTCCGAAGAGAATCATGACCATCTCGCTTACCTGTCACAGGTGTACACGCCCACATGGTACTGGCCACACCCACACCACACTGGCCACACCCACACAGCACTGGCCACACCTCCTCTGTTTCTCACAATAGGTCCTTCATTATTTTCAGCCCCAAGCCTATGTTGCTTTGAATCCGGCCCTGCAGTCACGCTCTGCTTATTGTCAGTACCTGGTATAGGTGGCAGCGGTGTGTGATGGAGGTCAGTACCTATAGGTGACAGCGGTGTGTGATGGAGGTCAGTACCTATAGGTGGCAGCGGTGTGTGTGATGGAGGTCAGTACCTATAGGTGACAGCTGTGTGTGATGGAGGTCAGTACCTATAGGTGGCAGCGGTGTGTGATGGAGGTCAGTACCTATAGGTGGCAGCGGTGTGTGATGGAGGTCAGTACCTATAGGTGGCAGCGGTGTGTGATGGAGGTCAGTACCAATAGGTGGCAGCGGTGTGTGATGGAGGTCAGTACCTATAGGTGACAGCGGTGTGTGTGATGGAGGTCAGTACCTATAGGTGGCAGCGGTGTGTGATGGAGGTCAGTACCTATAGGTGGCAGTGGTGTGTGATGGAGGTCAGTACCTATAGGTGGCAGCGGTGTGTGATGGAGGTCAGTACCTATAGGTGGCAGCGGTGTGTGATGGAGGTCAGTACCTATAGGTGGCAGCGGTGTGTGATGGAGGTCAGTACCTATAGGTGGCAGCGGTGTGTGATGGAGGTCAGTACCTATAGGTGGCAGCGGTGTGTGATGGAGGTCAGTACCTATAGGTGGCAGCGGTGTGTGATGGAGGTCAGTACCTATAGGTGGCAGCGGTGTGTGATGGAGGTCAGTACCTGGTATAGGTGGCAGCGGTGTGTGATGGAGGTCAGTACATATAGGTGGCAGCGGTGTGTGATGGAGGTCAGTACCTGGTATAGGTGGCAGCGGTGTGTGATGGAGGTCAGTACCTGGTATAGGTGGCAGCGGTGTGTGATGGAGGTCAGTACCTGGTATAGGTGGCAGCGGTGTGTGATGGAGGTCAGTACCTGGTATAGGTGGCAGCGGTGTGTGATGGAGGTCAGTACCTGGTATAGGTGGCAGCGGTGTGTGATGGAGGTCAGTACCTGGTATAGGTGGCAGCGGTGTGTGATGGAAGTCAGTACCTATAGGTGGCAGCGGTGTGTGATGGAGGTCAGTACCTATAGGTGGCAGCGGTGTGTGATGGAGGTCAGTACCTGGTATAGGTGGTATAGGTGGCAGCGGTGTGTGATGGAGGTCAGTACCTGGTATAGGTGGCAGCGGTGTGTAATGGAGGTCAGTACCTGGTATAGGTGGCAGCGGTATGTGATGGAGGTCAGTACCTGGTATAGGTGGCAGCGGTGTGTGATGGAGGTCAGTACCTGGTATAGGTGGCAGCGGTGTGTGATGGAGGTCAGTACCTGGTATAGGTGGCAGCGGTGTGTGATGGAGGTCAGTACCTATAGGTGGCAGCGGTGTGTGATGGAGGTCAGTACCTATAGGTGGCAGCGGTGTGTGATGGAGGTCAGTACCTGGTATAAGTGGCAACGGTGTGTGATGGAGGTCAGTACCTGGTATAGGTGGCAGCGGTGTGTGATGGAGGTCAGTACCTGGTATAGGTGGCAGCGGTGTGTGATGGAGGTCAGTACCTGGTATAGGTGGCAGCGGTGTGTGATGGAGGTCAGTACCTGGTATAGGTGGTAGCGGTGTGTGATGGAGGTCAGTACCTGGTATAAGTGGCAGCGGTGTGTGATGGAGGTCAGTACCTATAGGTGGCAGCGGTGTGTGATGGAGGTCAGTACCTGGTATAGGTGGCAGCGGTGTGTGATGGAGGTCAGTACCTATAGGTGGCAGCGGTGTGTGATGGAGGTCAGTACCTGGTATAGGTGGCAGCGGTGTGTGATGGAGGTCAGTACCTGGTATAGGTGGCAGCGGTGTGTGATGGAGGTCAGTACCTATAGGTGACAGCGGTGTGTGATGGAGGTCAGTACCTGGTATAGGTGGCAGCGGTGTGTGATGGAGGTCAGTACCTATAGGTGGCAGCGGTGTGTGATGGAGGTCAGTACCTATAGGTGGCAGCGGTGTGTGATGGAGGTCAGTACCTATAGGTGGCAGCGGTGTGTGATGGAGGTCAGTACCTATAGGTGACAGCGGTGTGTGATGGAGGTCAGTACCTATAGGTGGCAGCGGTGTGTGATGGAGGTCAGTACCTATAGGTGGCAGCGGTGTGTGATGGAGGTCAGTACCTGGTATAGGTGGCAGCGGTGTGTGATGGAGGTCAGTACCTGGTATAGGTGGCAGCGGTGTGTGATGGAGGTCAGTACCTATAGGTGACAGCGGTGTGTGATGGAGGTCAGTACCTGGTATAGGTGGCAGCGGTGTGTGATGGAGGTCAGTACCTATAGGTGGCAGCGGTGTGTGATGGAGGTCAGTACCTATAGGTGGCAGCGGTGTGTGATGGAGGTCAGTACCTATAGGTGGCAGCGGTGTGTGATGGAGGTCAGTACCTATAGGTGACAGCGGTGTGTGTGATGGAGGTCAGTACCTATAGGTGGCAGCGGTGTGTGATGGAGGTCAGTACCTATAGGTGGCAGCGGTGTGTGATGGAGGTCAGTACCTATAGGTGGCAGCGGTGTGTGATGGAGGTCAGTACCTATAGGTGGCAGCGGTGTGTGATGGAGGTCAGTACCAATAGGTGGCAGCGGTGTGTGATGGAGGTCAGTACCTATAGGTGACAGCGGTGTGTGTGTGATGGAGGTCAGTACCTATAGGTGGCAGCGGTGTGTGATGGAGGTCAGTACCTATAGGTGGCAGCGGTGTGTGTGATGGAGGTCAGTACCTATAGGTGGCAGCGGTGTGTGATGGAGGTCAGTACCTATAGGTGACAGCTGTGTGCGATGGAGGTCAGTACCTATAGGTGGCAGCGGTGTGTGATGGAGGTCAGTACCTATAGGTGGCAGCGGTGTGTGATGGAGGTCAGTACCTATAGGTGGCAGCGGTGTGTGATGGAGGTCAGTACCTATAGGTGGCAGCGGTGTGTGATGGAGGTCAGTACCTGGTATAGGTGGCAGCGGTGTGTGATGGAGGTCAGTACCTATAGGTGGCAGCGGTGTGTGATGGAGGTCAGTACCTGGTATAGGTGGCAGCGGTGTGTGATGGAGGTCAGTACCTATAGGTGGCAGCGGTGTGTGATGGAGGTCAGTACCTGGTATAGGTGGCAGCGGTGTGTGATGGAGGTCAGTACCTGGTATAGGTGGCAGCGGTGTGTGATGGAGGTCAGTACCTGGTATAGGTGGCAGCGGTGTGTGATGGAGGTCAGTACCTGGTATAGGTGGCAGCGGTGTGTGATGGAGGTCAGTACCTGGTATAGGTGGCAGCGGTGTGTGATGGAGGTCAGTACCTGGTATAGGTGGCAGCGGTGTGTGATGGAAGTCAGTACCTATAGGTGGCAGCGGTGTGTGATGGAGGTCAGTACCTATAGGTGGCAGCGGTGTGTGATGGAGGTCAGTACCTGGTATAGGTGGCAGCGGCGTGTGATGGAGGTCAGTACCTGGTATAGGTGGCAGCGGTGTGTGATGGAGGTCAGTACCTATAGGTGGCAGCGGTGTGTGATGGAGGTCAGTACCTGGTATAGGTGGCAGCGGTGTGTGATGGAGGTCAGTACCTGGTATAGGTGGCAGCGGTGTGTGATGGAGGTCAGTACCTGGTATAGGTGGCAGCGGTGTGTGATGGAGGTCAGTACCTGGTATAGGTGGCAGCGGTGTGTGATGGAGGTCAGTACCTGGTATAGGTGGACAGCGGTGTGTGATGGAGGTCAGTACCTGGTATAGGTGGCAGCGGTGTGTGATGGAGGTCAGTACCTGGTATAAGTGGCAGCGGTGTGTGATGGAGGTCAGTACCTATAGGTGGCAGTGGTGTGTGATGGAGGTCAGTACCTGGTATAGGTTGCAGCGGTGTGTGATGGAGGTCAGTACCTGGTATAGGTGGCAGCGGTGTGTGATGGAGGTCAGTACCTATAGGTGGCAGCGGTGTGTGATGGAGGTCAGTACCTATAGGTGGCAGCGGTGTGTGATGGAGGTCAGTACCTGGTATAGGTGGCAGCGGTGTGTGATGGAGGTCAGTACCTGGTATAGGTGGCAGCGGTGTGTGATGGAGGTCAGTACCTGGTATAGGTGACAGCGGTGTGTGATGGAGGTCAGTACCTGGTATAGGTGGCAGCGGTGTGTGATGGAGGTCAGTACCTATAGGTGGCAGCGGTGTGTGATGGAGGTCAGTACCTATAGGTGGCAGCGGTGTGTGATGGAGGTCAGTACCTGGTATAGGTGGCAGCGGTGTGTGATGGAGGTCAGTACCTATAGGTGGCAGCGGTGTGTGATGGAGGTCAGTACCTGGTATAGGTGGCAGCGGTGTGTGATGGAGGTCAGTACCTGGTATAGGTGGCAGCGGTGTGTGATGGAGGTCAGTACCTGGTATAGGTGGCAGCGGTGTGTGATGGAGGTCAGTACCTGGTATAGGTGGCAGCGGTGTGTGATGGAGGTCAGTACCTGGTATAGGTAACAGCGGTGTGTGATGGAGGTCAGTACCTGGTATAGGTGGCAGCGGTGTGTGATGGAGGTCAGTACCTGGTATAGGTGACAGCGGTGTGTGATGGAGGTCAGTACCTGGTATAGGTGACAGCGGTGTGTGATGGAGGTCAGTACCTGGTATAGGTGGCAGCGGTGTGTGATGGAGGTCAGTACCTGGTATAGGTGACAGCGGTGTGTGATGGAGGTCAGTACCTGGTATAGGTGGCAGCGGTGTGTGATGGAGGTCAGTACCTGGTATAGGTAACAGCGGTGTGTGATGGAGGTCAGTACCTGGTATAGGTGGCAGCGGTGTGTGATGGAGGTCAGTACCTGGTATAGGTGACAGCGGTGTGTGATGGAGGTCAGTACCTGGTATAGGTGGCAGCGGTGTGTGATGGAGGTCAGTACCTGGTATAGGTGGCAGCGGTGTGTGATGGAGGTCAGTACCTGGTATAGGTGACAGCGGTGTGTGTGATGGAGGTCAGTACCTGGTATAGGTGACAGCGGTGTGTGATGGAGGTCAGTACCTGGTATAGGTGGCAGCGGTGTGTGATGGAGGTCAGTACCTGGTATAGGTGACAGCGGTGTGTGATGGAGGTCAGTACCTGGTATAGGTGGCAGCGGTGTGTGATGGAGGTCAGTACCTGGTATAGGTGGCAGCGGTGTGTGATGGAGGTCAGTACCTATAGGTGGCAGCGGTGTGTGATGGAGGTCAGTACCTATAGGTGGCAGCGGTGTGTGATGGAGGTCAGTACCTGGTATAGGTGGCAGCGGTGTGTGATGGAGGTCAGTACCTGGTATAGGTGGCAGCGGTGTGTGATGGAGGTCAGTACCTGGTATAGGTGGCAGCGGTGTGTGATGGAGGTCAGTACCTGGTATAGGTGGCAGCGGTGTGTGATGGAGGTCAGTACCTGGTATAGGTGACAGCGGTGTGTGATGGAGGTCAGTACCTATAGGTGGCAGCGGTGTGTGATGGAGGTCAGTACCTGGTATAGGTGGCAGCGGTGTGTGATGGAGGTCAGTACCTGGTATAGGTGGCAGCGGTGTGTGATGGAGGTCAGTACCTGGTATAGGTGGCAGCGGTGTGTGATGGAGGTCAGTACCTGGTATAGGTGGCAGCGGTGTGTGATGGAGGTCAGTACCTGGTATAGGTAACAGCGGTGTGTGATGGAGGTCAGTACCTGGTATAGGTGGCAGCGGTGTGTGATGGAGGTCAGTACCTGGTATAGGTGACAGCGGTGTGTGATGGAGGTCAGTACCTGGTATAGGTGACAGCGGTGTGTGATGGAGGTCAGTACCTGGTATAGGTGGCAGCGGTGTGTGATGGAGGTCAGTACCTGGTATAGGTGACAGCGGTGTGTGATGGAGGTCAGTACCTGGTATAGGTGGCAGCGGTGTGTGATGGAGGTCAGTACCTGGTATAGGTAACAGCGGTGTGTGATGGAGGTCAGTACCTGGTATAGGTGGCAGCGGTGTGTGATGGAGGTCAGTACCTGGTATAGGTGACAGCGGTGTGTGATGGAGGTCAGTACCTGGTATAGGTGGCAGCGGTGTGTGATGGAGGTCAGTACCTGGTATAGGTGGCAGCGGTGTGTGATGGAGGTCAGTACCTGGTATAGGTGACAGCGGTGTGTGTGATGGAGGTCAGTACCTGGTATAGGTGACAGCGGTGTGTGATGGAGGTCAGTACCTGGTATAGGTGGCAGCGGTGTGTGATGGAGGTCAGTACCTGGTATAGGTGACAGCGGTGTGTGATGGAGGTCAGTACCTGGTATAGGTGGCAGCGGTGTGTGATGGAGGTCAGTACCTGGTATAGGTGGCAGCGGTGTGTGATGGAGGTCAGTACCTATAGGTGGCAGCGGTGTGTGATGGAGGTCAGTACCTATAGGTGGCAGCGGTGTGTGATGGAGGTCAGTACCTGGTATAGGTGGCAGCGGTGTGTGATGGAGGTCAGTACCTGGTATAGGTGGCAGCGGTGTGTGATGGAGGTCAGTACCTGGTATAGGTGGCAGCGGTGTGTGATGGAGGTCAGTACCTGGTATAGGTGGCAGCGGTGTGTGATGGAGGTCAGTACCTGGTATAGGTGACAGCGGTGTGTGATGGAGGTCAGTACCTATAGGTGGCAGCGGTGTGTGATGGAGGTCAGTACCTGGTATAGGTGGCAGCGGTGTGTGATGGAGGTCAGTACCTGGTATAGGTGGCAGCGGTGTGTGATGGAGGTCAGTACCTGGTATAGGTGGCAGCGGTGTGTGATGGAGGTCAGTACCTGGTATAGGTGGCAGCGGTGTGTGATGGAGGTCAGTACCTGGTATAGGTGGCAGCGGTGTGTGATGGAGGTCAGTACCTGGTATAGGTGGCAGCGGTGTGTGATGGAGGTCAGTACCTATAGGTGGCAGCGGTGTGTGATGGAGGTCAGTACCTATAGGTGGCAGCGGTGTGTGATGGAGGTCAGTACCTGGTATAGGTGGCAGCGGTGTGTGATGGAGGTCAGTACCTGGTATAGGTGACAGCGGTGTGTGATGGAGGTCAGTACCTGGTATAGGTGGCAGCGGTGTGTGATGGAGGTCAGTACCTGGTATAGGTGGCAGCGGTGTGTGTGATGGAGGTCAGTACCTGGTATAGGTGACAGCGGTGTGTGATGGAGGTCAGTACCTGGTATAGGTGACAGCGGTGTGTGATGGAGGTCAGTACCTGGTATAGGTGGCAGCGGTGTGTGATGGAGGTCAGTACCTGGTATAGGTGACAGCGGTGTGTGATGGAGGTCAGTACCTGGTATAGGTGGCAGCGGTGTGTGATGGAGGTCAGTATCTGGTATAGGTGGCAGCGGTGTGTGATGGAGGTCAGTACCTATAGGTGGCAGCGGTGTGTGATGGAGGTCAGTACCTATAGGTGGCAGCGGTGTGTGATGGAGGTCAGTACCTATAGGTGGCAGCGGTGTGTGATGGAGGTCAGTACCTGGTATAGGTGACAGCGGTGTGTGATGGAGGTCAGTCGCTGGTATAGGTGGCAGCGGTGTGTGATGGAGGTCAGTACCTGGTATAGGTGGCAGCGGTGTGTGATGGAGGTCAGTACCTGGTATAGGTGGCAGCGGTGTGTGATGGAGGTCAGTACCTGGTATAGGTGGCAGCGGTGTGTGATGGAGGTCAGTACCTGGTATAGGTGGCAGCGGTGTGTGATGGAGGTCAGTACCTGGTATAGGTGGCAGCGGTGTGTGATGGAGGTCAGTACCTGGTATAGGTGGCAGCGGTGTGTGATGGAGGTCAGTACCTATAGGTGGCAGCGGTGTGTGATGGAGGTCAGTACCTATAGGTGGCAGCGGTGTGTGATGGAGGTCAGTACCTGGTATAGGTGGCAGCGGTGTGTGATGGAGGTCAGTACCTGGTATAGGTGACAGCGGTGTGTGATGGAGGTCAGTACCTGGTATAGGTGGCAGCGGTGTGTGATGGAGGTCAGTACCTGGTATAGGTGGCAGCGGTGTGTGTGATGGAGGTCAGTACCTGGTATAGGTGACAGCGGTGTGTGATGGAGGTCAGTACCTGGTATAGGTGACAGCGGTGTGTGATGGAGGTCAGTACCTCGTATAGGTGGCAGCGGTGTGTGATGGAGGTCAGTACCTGGTATAGGTGACAGCGGTGTGTGATGGAGGTCAGTACCTGGTATAGGTGGCAGCGGTGTGTGATGGAGGTCAGTACCTGGTATAGGTGGCAGCGGTGTGTGATGGAGGTCAGTACCTGGTATAGGTGGCAGCGGTGTGTGATGGAGGTCAGTACCTGGTATAGGTGACAGCGGTGTGTGATGGAGGTCAGTACCTGGTATAGGTGACAGCGGTGTGTGATGGAGGTCAGTACCTATAGGTGGCAGCGGTGTGTGATGGAGGTCAGTACCTATAGGTGGCAGCGGTGTGTGATGGAGGTCAGTACCTGGTATAGGTAGCAGCGGTGTGTGATGGAGGTCAGTACCTGGTATAGGTGGCAGCGGTGTGTGATGGAGGTCAGTACCTGGTATAGGTGGCAGCGGTGTGTGATGGAGGTCAGTACCTGGTATAGGTGGCAGCGGTGTGTGATGGAGGTCAGTACCTGGTATAGGTGGCAGCGGTGTGTGATGGAGGTCAGTACCTGGTATAGGTGGCAGCGGTGTGTGATGGAGGTCAGTACCTGGTATAGGTGGCAGCGGTGTGTGATGGAGGTCAGTACCTGGTATAGGTGGCAGCGGTGTGTGATGGAGGTCAGTACCTGGTATAGGTGGCAGCGGTGTGTGATGGAGGTCAGTACCTGGTATAGGTGGCAGCGGTGTGTGATGGAGGTCAGTACCTATAGGTGGCAGCGGTGTGTGATGGAGGTCAGTACCTGGTATAGGTGGCAGCGGTATGTGATGGAGGTCAGTACCTATAGGTGGCAGCGGTGTGTGATGGAGGTCAGTACCTGGTATAGGTGGCAGCGGTGTGTGATGGAGGTCAGTACCTGGTATAAGTGGCAGCGGTGTGTGATGGAGGTCAGTACCTATAGGTGGCAGCGGTGTGTGATGGAGGTCAGTACCTGGTATAGGTGGCAGCGGTGTGTGATGGAGGTCAGTACCTATAGGTGGCAGCGGTGTGTGATGGAGGTCAGTACCTGGTATAGGTGGCAGCGGTGTGTGATGGAGGTCAGTACCTGGTATAGGTGGCAGCGGTGTGTGATGGAGGTCAGTACCTATAGGTGGCAGCGGTGTGTGATGGAGGTCAGTACCTGGTATAGGTGGCAGCGGTGTGTGATGGAGGTCAGTACCTGGTATAGGTGGCAGCGGTGTGTGATGGAGGTCAGTACCTGGTATAGGTGGCAGCGGTGTGTGATGGAGGTCAGTACCTGGTATAGGTGGCAGCGGTGTGTGATGGAGGTCAGTACCTATAGGTGGCAGCGGTGTGTGATGGAGGTCAGTACCTGGTATAGGTGGCAGCGGTGTGTGATGGAGGTCAGTACCTGGTATAGGTGACAGCGGTGTGTGATGGAGGTCAGTACCTGGTATAGGTGGCAGCGGTGTGTGATGGAGGTCAGTACCTGGTATAGGTGGCAGCGGTGTGTGATGGAGGTCAGTACCTGGTATAGGTGGCAGCGGTGTGTGATGGAGGTCAGTACCTGGTATAAGTGGCAGCGGTGTGTGATGGAGGTCAGTACCTATAGGTGGCAGCGGTGTGTGATGGAGGTCAGTACCTGGTATAGGTGGCAGCGGTGTGTGATGGAGGTCAGTACCTATAGGTGGCAGCGGTGTGTGATGGAGGTCAGTACCTGGTATAGGTGGCAGCGGTGTGTGATGGAGGTCAGTACCTGGTATAGGTGGCAGCGGTGTGTGATGGAGGTCAGTACCTATAGGTGGCAGCGGTGTGTGATGGAGGTCAGTACCTGGTATAGGTGGCAGCGGTGTGTGATGGAGGTCAGTACCTGGTATAGGTGGCAGCGGTGTGTGATGGAGGTCAGTACCTGGTATAGGTGGCAGCGGTGTGTGATGGAGGTCAGTACCTGGTATAGGTGGCAGCGGTGTGTGATGGAGGTCAGTACCTGGTATAGGTGGCAGCGGTGTGTGATGGAGGTCAGTACCTATAGGTGGCAGCGGTGTGTGATGGAGGTCAGTACCTGGTATAGGTGGCAGCGGTGTGTGATGGAGGTCAGTACCTGGTATAGGTGGCAGCGGTGTGTGATGGAGGTCAGTACCTGGTATAGGTGGCAGCGGTGTGTGATGGAGGTTAGTACCTGGTATAGGTGGCAGCGGTGTGTGATGGAGGTCAGTACCTGGTATAGGTGGCAGCGGTGTGTGATGGAGGTTAGTACCTGGTATAGGTGGCAGCGGTGTGTGATGGAGGTCAGTACCTGGTATAGGTGACAGCGGTGTGTGATGGAGGTCAGTACCTGGTATAGGTGGCAGCGGTGTGTGATGGAGGTCAGTACCTGGTATAGGTGGCAGCGGTGTGTGATGGAGGTCAGTACCTGGTATAGGTGGCAGCGGTGTGTGATGGAGGTCAGTACCTGGTATAGGTGGCAGCGGTGTGTGATGGAGGTCAGTACCTGGTATAGGTGGCAGCGGTGTGTGATGGAGGTCAGTACCTATAGGTGGCAGCGGTGTGTGATGGAGGTCAGTACCTATAGGTGGCAGCGGTGTGTGATGGAGGTCAGTACCTGGTATAGGTGGCAGCGGTGTGTGATGGAGGTCAGTACCTGGTATAGGTGACAGCGGTGTGTGATGGAGGTCAGTACCTGGTATAGGTGGCAGCGGTGTGTGATGGAGGTCAGTACCTGGTATAGGTGGCAGCGGTGTGTGTGATGGAGGTCAGTACCTGGTATAGGTGACAGCGGTGTGTGATGGAGGTCAGTACCTGGTATAGGTGACAGCGGTGTGTGATGGAGGTCAGTACCTGGTATAGGTGGCAGCGGTGTGTGATGGAGGTCAGTACCTGGTATAGGTGACAGCGGTGTGTGATGGAGGTCAGTACCTGGTATAGGTGGCAGCGGTGTGTGATGGAGGTCAGTACCTGGTATAGGTGGCAGCGGTGTGTGATGGAGGTCAGTACCTATAGGTGGCAGCGGTGTGTGATGGAGGTCAGTACCTATAGGTGGCAGCGGTGTGTGATGGAGGTCAGTACCTATAGGTGGCAGCGGTGTGTGATGGAGGTCAGTACCTGGTATAGGTGACAGCGGTGTGTGATGGAGGTCAGTCGCTGGTATAGGTGGCAGCGGTGTGTGATGGAGGTCAGTACCTGGTATAGGTGGCAGCGGTGTGTGATGGAGGTCAGTACCTGGTATAGGTGGCAGCGGTGTGTGATGGAGGTCAGTACCTGGTATAGGTGGCAGCGGTGTGTGATGGAGGTCAGTACCTGGTATAGGTGGCAGCGGTGTGTGATGGAGGTCAGTACCTGGTATAGGTGGCAGCGGTGTGTGATGGAGGTCAGTACCTGGTATAGGTGGCAGCGGTGTGTGATGGAGGTCAGTACCTATAGGTGGCAGCGGTGTGTGATGGAGGTCAGTACCTATAGGTGGCAGCGGTGTGTGATGGAGGTCAGTACCTGGTATAGGTGGCAGCGGTGTGTGATGGAGGTCAGTACCTGGTATAGGTGACAGCGGTGTGTGATGGAGGTCAGTACCTGGTATAGGTGGCAGCGGTGTGTGATGGAGGTCAGTACCTGGTATAGGTGGCAGCGGTGTGTGTGATGGAGGTCAGTACCTGGTATAGGTGACAGCGGTGTGTGATGGAGGTCAGTACCTGGTATAGGTGACAGCGGTGTGTGATGGAGGTCAGTACCTGGTATAGGTGGCAGCGGTGTGTGATGGAGGTCAGTACCTGGTATAGGTGACAGCGGTGTGTGATGGAGGTCAGTACCTGGTATAGGTGGCAGCGGTGTGTGATGGAGGTCAGTACCTGGTATAGGTGGCAGCGGTGTGTGATGGAGGTCAGTACCTATAGGTGGCAGCGGTGTGTGATGGAGGTCAGTACCTATAGGTGGCAGCGGTGTGTGATGGAGGTCAGTACCTGGTATAGGTGGCAGCGGTGTGTGATGGAGGTCAGTACCTGGTATAGGTGGCAGCGGTGTGTGATGGAGGTCAGTACCTGGTATAGGTGGCAGCGGTGTGTGATGGAGGTCAGTACCTGGTATAGGTGACAGCGGTGTGTGATGGAGGTCAGTACCTATAGGTGGCAGCGGTGTGTGATGGAGGTCAGTACCTGGTATAGGTGGCAGCGGTGTGTGATGGAGGTCAGTACCTGGTATAGGTGGCAGCGGTGTGTGATGGAGGTCAGTACCTGGTATAGGTGGCAGCGGTGTGTGATGGAGGTCAGTACCTGGTATAGGTGACAGCGGTGTGTGATGGAGGTCAGTACCTGGTATAGGTGACAGCGGTGTGTGATGGAGGTCAGTACCTATAGGTGGCAGCGGTGTGTGATGGAGGTCAGTACCTATAGGTGGCAGCGGTGTGTGATGGAGGTCAGTACCTGGTATAGGTAGCAGCGGTGTGTGATGGAGGTCAGTACCTGGTATAGGTGGCAGCGGTGTGTGATGGAGGTCAGTACCTGGTATAGGTGGCAGCGGTGTGTGATGGAGGTCAGTACCTGGTATAGGTGGCAGCGGTGTGTGATGGAGGTCAGTACCTGGTATAGGTGGCAGCGGTGTGTGATGGAGGTCAGTACCTGGTATAGGTGGCAGCGGTGTGTGATGGAGGTCAGTACCTGGTATAGGTGGCAGCGGTGTGTGATGGAGGTCAGTACCTGGTATAGGTGGCAGCGGTGTGTGATGGAGGTCAGTACCTGGTATAGGTGGCAGCGGTGTGTGATGGAGGTCAGTACCTGGTATAGGTGGCAGCGGTGTGTGATGGAGGTCAGTACCTATAGGTGGCAGCGGTGTGTGATGGAGGTCAGTACCTGGTATAGGTGGCAGCGGTATGTGATGGAGGTCAGTACCTATAGGTGGCAGCGGTGTGTGATGGAGGTCAGTACCTGGTATAGGTGGCAGCGGTGTGTGATGGAGGTCAGTACCTGGTATAAGTGGCAGCGGTGTGTGATGGAGGTCAGTACCTATAGGTGGCAGCGGTGTGTGATGGAGGTCAGTACCTGGTATAGGTGGCAGCGGTGTGTGATGGAGGTCAGTACCTATAGGTGGCAGCGGTGTGTGATGGAGGTCAGTACCTGGTATAGGTGGCAGCGGTGTGTGATGGAGGTCAGTACCTGGTATAGGTGGCAGCGGTGTGTGATGGAGGTCAGTACCTATAGGTGGCAGCGGTGTGTGATGGAGGTCAGTACCTGGTATAGGTGGCAGCGGTGTGTGATGGAGGTCAGTACCTGGTATAGGTGGCAGCGGTGTGTGATGGAGGTCAGTACCTGGTATAGGTGGCAGCGGTGTGTGATGGAGGTCAGTACCTGGTATAGGTGGCAGCGGTGTGTGATGGAGGTCAGTACCTGGTATAGGTGGCAGCGGTGTGTGATGGAGGTCAGTACCTATAGGTGGCAGCGGTGTGTGATGGAGGTCAGTACCTGGTATAGGTGGCAGCGGTGTGTGATGGAGGTCAGTACCTGGTATAGGTGACAGCGGTGTGTGATGGAGGTCAGTACCTGGTATAGGTGGCAGCGGTGTGTGATGGAGGTCAGTACCTGGTATAGGTGGCAGCGGTGTGTGATGGAGGTCAGTACCTGGTATAGGTGGCAGCGGTGTGTGATGGAGGTCAGTACCTGGTATAAGTGGCAGCGGTGTGTGATGGAGGTCAGTACCTATAGGTGGCAGCGGTGTGTGATGGAGGTCAGTACCTGGTATAGGTGGCAGCGGTGTGTGATGGAGGTCAGTACCTATAGGTGGCAGCGGTGTGTGATGGAGGTCAGTACCTGGTATAGGTGGCAGCGGTGTGTGATGGAGGTCAGTACCTGGTATAGGTGGCAGCGGTGTGTGATGGAGGTCAGTACCTATAGGTGGCAGCGGTGTGTGATGGAGGTCAGTACCTGGTATAGGTGGCAGCGGTGTGTGATGGAGGTCAGTACCTGGTATAGGTGGCAGCGGTGTGTGATGGAGGTCAGTACCTGGTATAGGTGGCAGCGGTGTGTGATGGAGGTCAGTACCTGGTATAGGTGGCAGCGGTGTGTGATGGAGGTCAGTACCTGGTATAGGTGGCAGCGGTGTGTGATGGAGGTCAGTACCTATAGGTGGCAGCGGTGTGTGATGGAGGTCAGTACCTGGTATAGGTGGCAGCGGTGTGTGATGGAGGTCAGTACCTGGTCTAGGTGGCAGCGGTGTGTGATGGAGGTCAGTACCTGGTATAGGTGGCAGCGGTGTGTGATGGAGGTTAGTACCTGGTATAGGTGGCAGCGGTGTGTGATGGAGGTCAGTACCTGGTATAGGTGGCAGCGGTGTGTGATGGAGGTTAGTACCTGGTATAGGTGGCAGCGGTGTGTGATGGAGGTCAGTACCTGGTATAGGTGACAGCGGTGTGTGATGGAGGTCAGTACCTGGTATAGGTGGCAGCGGTGTGTGATGGAGGTCAGTACCTGGTATAGGTGGCAGCGGTGTGTGATGGAGGTCAGTACCTGGTATAGGTGGCAGCGGTGTGTGATGGAGGTCAGTACCTGGTATAGGTGGCAGCGGTGTGTGATGGAGGTCAGTACCTGGTATAAGTGTCAGCGGTGTGTGATGGAGGTCAGTACCTGGTATAGGTGGCAGCGGTGTGTGATGGAGGTCAGTACCTATAGGTGGCAGCGGTGTGTGATGGAGGTCAGTACCTGGTATAGGTGGCAGCGGTGTGTGATGGAGGTCAGTACCTATAGGTGACAGCGGTGTGTGATGGAAGTCAGTACCTATAGGTGGCAGCGGTGTGTGATGGAGGTCAGTATCTATAGGTGGCAGCGGTGTGTGATGGAGGTCAGTACCTGGTATAAGTGGCAGCGGTGTGTGATGGAGGTCAGTACCTGGTATAGGTGGCAGCGGTGTGTGATGGAGGTCAGTACCTGTATAGGTGACAGCGGTGTGTGATGGAGGTCAGTACCTGGTATAGGTGGCAGCGGTGTGTGATGGAGGTCAGTACCTGGTATAGGTGGCAGCGGTGTGTGATGGAGGTCAGTACCTGGTATAGGTGGCAGCGGTGTGTGATGGAGGTCAGTACCTGGTATAGGTGACAGCGGTGTGTGATGGAGGTCAGTACCTATAGGTGGCAGCGGTGTGTGATGGAGGTCAGTACCTGGTATAGGTGGCAGCGGTGTGTGATGGAGGTCAGTACCTGGTATAGGTGGCAGTGGTGTGTGATGGAGGTCAGTACCTGGTATAGGTGGCAGCGGTGTGTGATGGAGGTCAGTACCTGGTATAGGTGGCAGTGGTGTGTGATGGAGGTCAGTACCTGGTATAGGTGGCAGCGGTGTGTGATGGAGGTCAGTACCTGGTATAGGTGGCAGCGGTGTGTGATGGAGGTCAGTACCTGGTATAGGTGGCAGCGGTGTGTGATGGAGGTCAGTACCTGGTATAGGTGGCAGCGGTGTGTGATGGAGGTCAGTACCTGGTATAGGTGGCAGCGGTGTGTGATGGAGGTCAGTACCTGGTATAGGTGGCAGCGGTGTGTGATGGAGGTCAGTACCTGGTATAGGTGGCAGCGGTGTGTGATGGAGGTCAGTACCTGGTATAGGTGGCAGCGGTGTGTGATGGAGGTCAGTACCTGGTATAGGTGGCAGCGGTGTGTGATGGAGGTCAGTACCTGGTATAGGTGGCAGCGGTGTGTGATGGAGGTCAGTACCTGGTATAAGTGGCAGCGGTGTGTGATGGAGGTCAGTAAGTGGCCTTATGTAGAGATGGACGCAGATCACTGCATAACAACCAGGCAGGACAGGTGTACTGGATGACATAGGGGTAATGCAGCAGGTATGCACACCAGGTACACAGAGCACATACAGTGCGGCCTGATTCATGTGTGTAAGGAATCCGATGTGCAATTCCGTCTAATTAAAATGCAAAGACATCAGTACGTGACTGTAGGACGCCCCCTGCAGGCATTCGCGAGATCTTCGTGCGGCACCTGAGACGCAGCCTCGGGTGTAAAACTGTTAGTAAATATGCCCCTATGAGTCCAGCAATGTAACCTATGAAGAAGAAAATGGGTAAGATGAACTATTGCGCACTAGGAGAAAAATTGCCGCACACTAAGATTATCAATAAACATACAAACACCATATGTCACAACATTGAATTTTAAAGAAAAGGATGATATCTTTGGTGAGCGCTATTATTCTCAAGGAGGTAGTGATGGTGGTCATAAAACAAAGTCTACTTTATAACAAAAAAGACAAATGTTTTATTTTTAGACATCCATAGTTATAAAGTGACACAGTGCACATAACATGGCTCAAACAAACAATGACATATATTAAATGATAAAAGAAAAGTGACTGATTGCGCTATTTCTCCAGGTGCGTATATGAATAAAAACTAGAGATGAGCGCCTGAAATTTTTCGGGTTTTGTGTTTTGGTTTTGGGTTCGGTTCCGCGGCCGTGTTTTGGGTTCGAACGCGTTTTGGCAAAACCTCACCGAATTTTTTTTGTCGGATTCGGGTGTGTTTTGGATTCGGGTGTTTTTTTCAAAAAACACTAATAAACAGCTTAAATCATAGAATTTGGGGGTCATTTTGATCCCAAAGTATTATTAACCTCAAAAACCATAATTTACACTCATTTTCAGTCTATTCTGAATACCTCACACCTCACAATATTATTTTTAGTCCTAAAATTTGCACCGAGGTCGCTGTGTGAGTAAGATAAGCGACCCTAGTGGCCGACACAAACACCGGGCCCATCTAGGAGTGGCACTGCAGTGTCACGCAGGATGTCCCTTCCAAAAAACCCTCCCCAAACAGCACATGACGCAAAGAAAAAAAGAGGCGCAATGAGGTAGCTGTGTGAGTAAGATTAGCGACCCTAGTGGCCGACACAAACACCGGGCCCATCTAGGAGTGGCACTGCAGTGTCACGCAGGATGGCCCTTCCAAAAAACCCTCCCCAAACAGCACATGACGCAAAGAAAAAAAGAGGCGCAATGAGGTAGCTGTGTGAGTAAGATTAGCGACCCTAGTGGCCGACACAAACACCGGGCCCATCTAGGAGTGGCACTGCAGTGTCACGCAGGATGTCCCTTCCAAAAAACCCTCCCCAAACAGCACATGACGCAAAGAAAAAAAGAGGCGCAATGAGGTAGCTGTGTGAGTAAGATTAGCGACCCTAGTGGCCGACACAAACACCGGGCCCATCTAGGAGTGGCACTGCAGTGTCACGCAGGATGTCCCTTCCAAAAAACCCTCCCCAAACAGCACATGACGCAAAGAAAAAAAGAGGCGCAATGAGGTAGCTATGTGAGTAAGATTAGCGACCCTAGTGGCCGACACAAACACCGGGCCCATCTAGGAGTGGCACTGCAGTGTCACGCAGGATGGCCCTTCCAAAAAACCCTCCCCAAACAGCACATGACGCAAAGAAAAAAAGAGGCGCAATGAGGTAGCTGTGTGAGTAAGATTAGCGACCCTAGTGGCCGACACAAACACCGGGCCCATCTAGGAGTGGCACTGCAGTGTCACGCAGGATGTCCCTTCCAAAAAACCCTCCCCAAACAGCACATGACGCAAAGAAAAAAAGAGGCGCAATGAGGTAGCTGTGTGAGTAAGATTAGCGACCCTAGTGGCCGACACAAACACCGGGCCCATCTAGGAGTGGCACTGCAGTGTCACGCAGGATGTCCCTTCCAAAAAACCCTCCCCAAACAGCACATGACGCAAAGAAAAAAAGAGGCGCAATGAGGTAGCTGACTGTGTGAGTAAGATTAGCGACCCTAGTGGCCGACACAAACACCGGGCCCATCTAGGAGTGGCACTGCAGTGTCACGCAGGATGTCCCTTCCAAAAAACACTCCCCAATCAGCACATGATGCAAAGAAAAAGAAAAGAAAAAAGAGGTGCAAGATGGAATTGTCCTTGGGCCCTCCCACCCACCCTTATGTTGTATAAACAAAACAGGACATGCACACTTTAACCAACCCATCATTTCAGTGACAGGGTCTGCCACACGACTGTGACTGATATGACGGGTTGGTTTGGACCCCCCCCAAAAAAGAAGCAATTAATCTCTCCTTGCACAAACTGGCTCTACAGAGGCAAGATGTCCACCTCATCTTCACCCTCCGATATATCACCGTGTACATCCCCCTCCTCACAGATTATCAATTCGTCCCCACTGGAATCCACCATCTCAGCTCCCTGTGTACTTTGTGGAGGCAATTGCTGCTGGTCAATGTCTCCGCGGAGGAATTGATTATAATTCATTTTAATGAACATCATCTTCTCCACATTTTCTGGATGTAACCTCGTACGCCGATTGCTGACAAGGTGAGCGGCGGCACTAAACACTCTTTCGGCGTACACACTTGTGGGAGGGCAACTTAGGTAGAATAAAGCCAGTTTGTGCAAGGGCCTCCAAATTGCCTCTTTTTCCTGCCAGTATAAGTACGGACTGTCTGACGTGCCTACTTGGATGCGGTCACTCATATAATCCTCCACCATTCTATCAATGTTGAGAGAATCATATGCAGTGACAGTAGACGACATGTCCGTAATCGTTGTCAGGTCCTTCAGTCCGGACCAGATGTCAGCATCAGCAGTCGCTCCAGACTGCCCTTCATCACCGCCAGCGGGTGGGCTCGGAATTCTGAGCCTTTTCCTCGCACCCCCAGTTGCGGGAGAATGTGAAGGAGGAGATGTTGACAGGTCGCGTTCCGCTTGACTTGACAATTTTGTCACCAGCAGGTCTTTCAACCCCAGCAGACCTGTGTCTGCCGGAAAGAGAGATCCAAGGTAGGCTTTAAATCTAGGATCGAGCACGGTGGCCAAAATGTAGTGCTCTGATTTCAACAGATTGACCACCCGTGAATCCTTGTTAAGCGAATTAAGGGCTGCATCCACAAGTCCCACATGCCTAGCGGAATCGCTCCCTTTTAGCTCCTTCTTCAATGCCTCCAGCTTCTTCTGCAAAAGCCTGATGAGGGGAATGACCTGACTCAGGCTGGCAGTGTCTGAACTGACTTCACGTGTGGCAAGTTCAAAGGGCATCAGAACCTTGCACAACGTTGAAATCATTCTCCACTGCACTTGAGACAGGTGCATTCCACCTACTATATCGTGCTCAATTGTATAGCCTTGAATGGCCTTTTGCTGCTCCTCCAACCTCTGAAGCATATAGAGGGTTGAATTCCACCTCGTTACCACTTCTTGCTTCAGATGATGGCAGGGCAGGTTCAGTAGTTTTTGGTGGTGCTCCAGTCTTCTGTACGTGGTGCCTGTACGCCGAAAGTGTCCCGCAATTTTTCTGGCCACCGACAGCATCTCTTGCACGCCCCTGTCGTTTTTAAAAAAATTCTGCACCACCAAATTCAAGGTATGTGCAAAACATGGGACATGCTGGAATTTGCCCATATTTAATGCACACACAATATTGCTGGCGTTGTCCGATGCCACAAATCCACAGGAGAGTCCAATTGGGGTAAGCCATTCCGCGATGATCTTCCTCAGTTGCCGTAAGAGGTTTTCAGCTGTGTGCGTATTCTGGAAAGCGGTGATACAAAGCGTAGCCTGCCTAGGAAAGAGTTGGCGTTTGCGAGATGCTGCTACTGGTGCCGCCGCTGCTGTTCTTGCGGCGGGAGTCCATACATCTACCCAGTGGGCTGTCACAGTCATATAGTCCTGACCCTGCCCTGCTCCACTTGTCCACATGTCCGTGGTTAAGTGGACATTGGGTACAACTGCATTTTTTAGGACACTGGTGAGTCTTTTTCTGACGTCCGTGTACATTCTCGGTATCGCCTGCCTAGAGAAGTGGAACCTAGATGGTATTTGGTAACGGGGGCACACTGCCTCAATAAATTGTCTAGTTCCCTGTGAACTAACGGCGGATACCGGACGCACGTCTAACACCAACATAGTTGTCAAGGACTCAGTTATCCGCTTTGCAGTAGGATGACTGCTGTGATATTTCATCTTCCTCGCAAAGGACTGTTGAACAGTCAATTGCTTACTGGAAGTAGTACAAGTGGGCTTACGACTTCCCCTCTGGGATGACCATCGACTCCCAGCGGCAACAACAGCAGCGCCAGCAGCAGTAGGCGTTACACGCAAGGATGCATCGGAGGAATCCCAGGCAGGAGAGGACTCGTCAGAATTGCCAGTGACATGGCCTGCAGGACTATTGGCATTCCTGGGGAAGGAGGAAATTGACACTGAGGGAGTTGGTGGGGTGGTTTGCGTGAGCTTGGTTACAAGAGGAAGGGATTTACTGGTCAGTGGACTGCTTCCGCTGTCACCCAAAGTTTTTGAACTTGTCACTGACTTATTATGAATGCGCTGCAGGTGACGTATAAGGGAGGATGTTCCGAGGTGGTTAACGTCCTTACCCCTACTTATTACAGCTTGACAAAGGGAACACACGGCTTGACACCTGTTGTCCGCATTTCTGGTGAAATACCTCCACACCGAAGAGCTGATTTTTTTGGTATTTTCACCTGGCATGTCAACGGCCATATTCCTCCCACGGACAACAGGTGTCTCCCCGGGTGCCTGACTTAAACAAACCACCTCACCATCAGAATCCTCCTGGTCAATTTCCTCCCCAGCGCCAGCAACACCCATATCCTCCTCATCCTGGTGTACTTCAACACTGACATCTTCAATCTGACTATCAGGAACTGGACTGCGGGTGCTCCTTCCAGCACTTGCAGGGGGCGTGCAAATGGTGGAAGGCGCATGCTCTTCACGTCCAGTGTTGGGAAGGTCAGGCATCGCAACCGACACAATTGGACTCTCCTTGTGGATTTGGGATTTCAAAGAACGCACAGTTCTTTGCGGTGCTTTTGCCAGCTTGAGTCTTTTCAGTTTTCTAGCGAGAGGCTGAGTGCTTCCATCCTCATGTGAAGCTGAACCACTAGCCATGAACATAGGCCAGGGCCTCAGCCGTTCCTTGCCACTCCGTGTGGTAAATGGCATATTGGCAAGTTTACGCTTCTCCTCCGACAATTTTATTTTAGGTTTTGGAGTCCTTTTTTTACTGATATTTGGTGTTTTGGTTTTGACATGCTCTGTACTATGCCATTGGGCATCGGCCTTGGCAGACGACGTTGCTGGCATTTCATCGTCTCGGCCATGACTAGTGGCAGCAGCTTCAGCACGAGGTGGAAGTGGATCTTGATCTTTCCCTAATTTTGGAACCTCAACATTTTTGTTCTCCATATTTTAATAGGCACAACTAAAAGGCACCTCAGGTAAACAATGGAGATGGATGGATTGGATACTAGTATACAATTATGGACGGGCTGCCGAGTGCCGACACAGAGGTAGCCACAGCCGTGAACTACCGCACTGTACTGTGTCTGCTGCTAATATATAGACTGGTTGATAAAGAGATAGTATACTCGTAACTAGTATGTATGTATAAAGAAAGAAAAAAAAACCACGGTTAGGTGGTATATACAATTATGGACGGGCTGCCGAGTGCCGACACAGAGGTAGCCACAGCCGTGAACTACCGCACTGTACTGTGTCTGCTGCTAATATATAGACTGGTTGATAAAGAGATAGTATACTCGTAACTAGTATGTATGTATAAAGAAAGAAAAAAAAACCACGGTTAGGTGGTATATACAATTATGGACGGGCTGCCGAGTGCCGACACATAGGTAGCCACAGCCGTGAACTACCGCACTGTACTGTGTCTGCTGCTAATATATAGACTGGTTGATAAAGAGATAGTATACTCGTAACTAGTATGTATGTATAAAGAAAGAAAAAAAAACCACGGTTAGGTGGTATATACAATTATGGACGGGCTGCCGAGTGCCGACACAGAGGTAGCCACAGCCGTGAACTACCGCACTGTACTGTGTCTGCTGCTAATATAGACTGGTTGATAAAGAGATAGTATACTCGTAACTAGTATGACTAAAAAGAAAGAAAAAAAAACCACGGTTAGGTGGTATATACAATTATGGACGGGCTGCCGAGTGCCGACACAGAGGTAGCCACAGCCGTGAACTACCGCACTGTACTGTGTCTGCTGCTAATATATAGACTGGTTGATAAAGAGATAGTATACTCGTAACTAGTATGTATGTATAAAGAAAGAAAAAAAAACCACGGTTAGGTGGTATATACAATTATGGACGGGCTGCCGAGTGCCGACACAGAGGTAGCCACAGCCGTGAACTACCGCACTGTACTGTGTCTGCTGCTAATATATAGACTGGTTGATAAAGAGATAGTATACTCGTAACTAGTATGTATGTATAAAGAAAGAAAAAAAAACCACGGTTAGGTGGTATATACAATTATGGACGGGCTGCCGAGTGCCGACACAGAGGTAGCCACAGCCGTGAACTACCGCACTGTACTGTGTCTGCTGCTAATATATAGACTGGTTGATAAAGAGATAGTATACTCGTAACTAGTATGTATGTATAAAGAAAGAAAAAAAAACCACGGTTAGGTGGTATATACAATTATGGACGGGCTGCCGAGTGCCGACACAGAGGTAGCCACAGCCGTGAACTACCGCACTGTACTGTGTCTGCTGCTAATATAGACTGGTTGATAAAGAGATAGTATACTACTAATATTATATATACTGGTGGTCAGGTCACTGGTCACTAGTCACACTGGCAGTGGCACTCCTGCAGCAAAAGTGTGCACTGTTTTAATATAATATTATGTACTCCTGGCTCCTGCTATAACCTATAACTGGCACTGCAGTAGTGCTCCCCAGTCTCCCCCACAATTATAAGCTGTGTGAGCTGAGCAGTCAGACAGATATATAATATATATAGATGATGCAGCACACTGGCCTGAGCCTGAGCAGTGCACACAGATATGGTATGTGACTGACTGAGTCACTGTGTGTATCGCTTTTTTCAGGCAGAGAACGGATATATTAAATAAACTGCACTGTGTGTCTGGTGGTCACTCACTATATAATATATTATGTACTCCTGGCTCCTGCTATAACCTATAACTGGCACTGCAGTAGTGCTCCCCAGTCTCCCCCACAATTATAAGCTGTGTGAGCTGAGCAGTCAGACAGATAATCAGATATATATAATATTATATATAGATAATAGATGATGCAGCACACTGGCCTGAGCCTGAGCAGTGCACACAGATATGGTATGTGACTGACTGAGTCACTGTGTGTATCGCTTTTTTCAGGCAGAGAACGGATATATTAAATAAACTGCACTGTGTGTCTGGTGGTCACTCACTATATAATATATTATGTACTCCTGGCTCCTGCTATAACCTATAACTGGCACTGCAGTAGTGCTCCCCAGTCTCCCCCACAATTATAAGCTGTGTGAGCTGAGCAGTCAGACAGATATATATTAGAGATGAGCGCCTGAAATTTTTCGGGTTTTGTGTTTTGGTTTTGGGTTCGGTTCCGCGGCCGTGTTTTGGGTTCGAACGCGTTTTGGCAAAACCTCACCGAATTTTTTTTGTCGGATTCGGGTGTGTTTTGGATTCGGGTGTTTTTTTCAAAAAACACTAAAAAACAGCTTAAATCATAGAATTTGGGGGTCATTTTGATCCCAAAGTATTATTAACCTCAAAAACCATAATTTACACTCATTTTCAGTCTATTCTGAATACCTCACACCTCACAATATTATTTTTAGTCCTAAAATTTGCACCGAGGTCGCTGTGTGAGTAAGATAAGCGACCCTAGTGGCCGACACAAACACCGGGCCCATCTAGGAGTGGCACTGCAGTGTCACGCAGGATGTCCCTTCCAAAAAACCCTCCCCAAACAGCACATGACGCAAAGAAAAAAAGAGGCGCAATGAGGTAGCTGTGTGAGTAAGATTAGCGACCCTAGTGGCCGACACAAACACCGGGCCCATCTAGGAGTGGCACTGCAGTGTCACGCAGGATGGCCCTTCCAAAAAACCCTCCCCAAACAGCACATGACGCAAAGAAAAAAAGAGGCGCAATGAGGTAGCTGACTGTGTGAGTAAGATTAGCGACCCTAGTGGCCGACACAAACACCGGGCACATCTAGGAGTGGCACTGCAGTGTCACGCAGGATGTCCCTTCCAAAAAACCCTCCCCAAACAGCACATGACGCAAAGAAAAAAAGAGGCGCAATGAGGTAGCTGTGTGAGTAAGATTAGCGACCCTAGTGGCCGACACAAACACCGGGCCCATCTAGGAGTGGCACTGCAGTGTCACGCAGGGTGTCCCTTCCAAAAAACCCACCCCAATCAGCACATGATGCAAAGAAAAAGAAAAGAAAAAAGAGGTGCAAGATGGAATTATCCTTGGGCCCTCCCACCCACCCTTATGTTGTATAAACAAAACAGGACATGCACACTTTAACCAACCCATCATTTCAGTGACAGGGTCTGCCACACGACTGTGACTGATATGACGGGTTGGTTTGGACCCCCCCCAAAAAAGAAGCAATTAATCTCTCCTTGCACAAACTGGCTCTACAGAGGCAAGATGTCCACCTCATCTTCACCCTCCGATATATCACCGTGTACATCCCCCTCCTCACAGATTATCAATTCGTCCCCACTGGAATCCACCATCTCAGCTCCCTGTGTACTTTGTGGAGGCAATTGCTGCTGGTCAATGTCTCCGCGGAGGAATTGATTATAATTCATTTTAATGAACATCATCTTCTCCACATTTTCTGGATGTAACCTCGTACGCCGATTGCTGACAAGGTGAGCGGCGGCACTAAACACTCTTTCGGAGTACACACTTGTGGGAGGGCAACTTAGGTAGAATAAAGCCAGTTTGTGCAAGGGCCTCCAAATTGCCTCTTTTTCCTGCCAGTATAAGTACGGACTGTGTGACGTGCCTACTTGGATGCGGTCACTCATATAATCCTCCACCATTCTATCAATGTTGAGAGAATCATATGCAGTGACAGTAGACGACATGTCCGTAATCGTTGTCAGGTCCTTCAGTCCGGACCAGATGTCAGCATCAGCAGTCGCTCCAGACTGCCCTGCATCACCGCCAGCGGGTGGGCTCGGAATTCTGAGCCTTTTCCTCGCACCCCCAGTTGCGGGAGAATGTGAAGGAGGAGATGTTGACAGGTCGCGTTCCGCTTGACTTGACAATTTTGTCACCAGCAGGTCTTTCAACCCCAGCAGACCTGTGTCTGCCGGAAAGAGAGATCCAAGGTAGGCTTTAAATCTAGGATCGAGCACGGTGGCCAAAATGTAGTGCTCTGATTTCAACAGATTGACCACCCGTGAATCCTTGTTAAGCGAATTAAGGGCTGCATCCACAAGTCCCACATGCCTAGCGGAATCGCTCCGTGTTAGCTCCTCCTTCAATGCCTCCAGCTTCTTCTGCAAAAGCCTGATGAGGGGAATGACCTGACTCAGGCTGGCAGTGTCTGAACTGACTTCACGTGTGGCAAGTTCAAAGGGCATCAGAACCTTGCACAACGTTGAAATCATTCTCCACTGCACTTGAGACAGGTGCATTCCACCTACTATATCGTGCTCAATTGTATAGGCTTGAATGGCCTTTTGCTGCTCCTCCAACCTCTGAAGCATATAGAGGGTTGAATTCCACCTCGTTACCACTTCTTGCTTCAGATGATGGCAGGGCAGGTTCAGTAGTTTTTGGTGGTGCTCCAGTTTTCTGTACGTGGTGCCTGTACGCCGAAAGTGTCCCGCAATTCTTCTGGCCACCGACAGCATCTCTTGCACGGCCCTGTCGTTTTTTTAAAAATTCTGCACCACCAAATTCAAGGTATGTGCAAAACATGGGACGTGCTGGAATTGGCCCAGATTTAATGCACACACAATATTGCTGGCGTTGTCCGATGCCACAAATCCACAGGAGAGTCCAATTGGGGTAAGCCATTCCGCGATGATCTTCCTCAGTTGCCGTAAGAGGTTTTCAGCTGTGTGCGTATTCTGGAAAGCGGTGATACAAAGCGTAGCCTGCCTAGGAAAGAGTTGGCGTTTGCGAGATGCTGCTACTGGTGCCGCCGCTGCTGTTCTTGCGGCGGGAGTCCATACATCTACCCAGTGGGCTGTCACAGTCATATAGTCCTGACCCTGCCCTGCTCCACTTGTCCACATGTCCGTGGTTAAGTGGACATTGGGTACAGCTGCATTTTTTAGGACACTGGTGACTCTTTTTCTGAGGTCTGTGTACATTTTCGGTATCGCCTGCCTAGAGAAATGGAACCTAGATGGTATTTGGTACCGGGGACACAGTACCTCCAACAAGTCTCTAGTTGGCTCTGCAGTAATGATGGATACCGGAACCACGTTTCTCACCACCCAGGATGCCAAGGCCTCAGTTATCCGCTTTGCAGTAGGATGACTGCTGTGATATTTCATCTTCCTCGCAAAGGACTGTTGAACAGTCAATTGCTTACTGGAAGTAGTACAAGTGGGCTTACGACTTCCCCTCTGGGATGACCATCGACTCCCAGCGGCAACAACAGCAGCGCCAGCAGCAGTAGGCGTTACACGCAAGGATGCATCGGAGGAATCCCAGGCAGGAGAGGACTCGTCAGACTTGCCAGTGACATGGCCTGCAGGACTATTGGCATTCCTGGGGAAGGAGGAAATTGACACTGAGGGAGTTGGTGGGGTGGTTTGCGTGAGCTTGGTTACAAGAGGAAGGGATTTACTGGTCAGTGGACTGCTTCCGCTGTCACCCAAAGTTTTTGAACTTGTCACTGACTTATTATGAATGCGCTGCAGGTGACGTATAAGGGAGGATGTTCCGAGGTGGTTAACGTCCTTACCCCTACTTATTACAGCTTGACAAAGGGAACACACGGCTTGACACCTGTTGTCCGCATTTGTGGTGAAATACCTCCACACCGAAGAGCTGATTTTTTTGGTATTTTCACCTGGCATGTCAACGGCCATATTCCTCCCACGGACAACAGGTGTCTCCCCGGGTGCCTGACTTAAACAAACCACCTCACCATCAGAATCCTCCTGGTCAATTTCCTCCCCAGCGCCAGCAACACCCATATCCTCCTCATCCTGGTGTACTTCAACACTGACATCTTCAATCTGACTATCAGGAACTGGACTGCGGGTGCTCCTTCCAGCACTTGCAGGGGGCATGCAAATAGTGGAAGGCGCATGCTCTTCACGTCCAGTGTTGGGAAGGTCAGGCATCGCAAACGACACAATTGGACTCTCCTTGTGGATTTGGGATTTCAAAGAACGCACAGTTCTTTGCGGTGCTTTTGCCAGCTTGAGTCTTTTCAGTTTTCTAGCGAGAGGCTGAGTGCTTCCATCCTCATGTGAAGCTGAACCACTAGCCATGAACATAGGCCAGGGCCTCAGCCGTTCCTTGCCACTCCGTGTGGTAAATGGCATATTGGCAAGTTTACGCTTCTCCTCCGACAATTTTATTTTAGGTTTTGGAGTCCTTTTTTTTCTGATATTTGGTGTTTTGGATTTGACATGCTCTGTACTATGACATTGGGCATCGGCCTTGGCAGACGACGTTGCTGGCATTTCATCGTCTCGGCCATGACTAGTGGCAGCAGCTTCAGCACGAGGTGGAAGTGGATCTTGATCTTTCCCTAATTTTGGAACCTCAACTTTTTTGTTCTCCATATTTTATAGGCAGAACTAAAAGGCACCTCAGGTAAACAATGGAGATGGATGGATTGGATACTAGTATACAATTATGGACGGACTGCCACGGTTAGGTGGTATAAAAAAACCACGGTTAGGTGGTATATATTATAATAATAATACAATTATGGATGGACGGACTGCCTGCCGACTGCCGACACAGAGGTAGCCACAGCCGTGAACTACCGCACTGTACACTGGTTGATAAAGAGATAGTAGTATACTCGTAACAATTAGGATGACACTATGACGGTATAAAGAATGAAAAAAAAACCACGGTTAGGTGGTAGGTATATAATAATAAATAATACAATTCTGGTCGGACGGACTGCCTGCCGTGTGCCGACACAGAGGTAGCCACAGCCGTGAACTACCGCACTGTACACTGGTTGATAAAGAGATAGTAGTATACTCGTAACAATTAGGATGACACTATGACGGTATAAAGAATGAAAAAAAAACCACGGTTAGGTGGTAGGTATATAATAATAAATAATACAATTCTGGTCGGACGGACTGCCTGCCGTGTGCCGACACAGAGGTAGCCACAGCCGTGAACTACCGCACTGTACACTGGTTGATAAAGAGATAGTAGTATACTCGTAACAATTAGGATGACACTATGACGGTATAAAGAATGAAAAAAAAAACCACGGTTAGGTGGTAGGTATATAATAATAAATAATACAATTCTGGTCGGACGGACTGCCTGCCGTGTGCCGACACAGAGGTAGCCACAGCCGTGAACTACCGCACTGTACACTGGTTGATAAAGAGATAGTAGTATACTCGTAACAATTAGGATGACACTATGACGGTATAAAGAATGAAAAAAAAAACCACGGTTAGGTGGTAGGTATATAATAATAAATAATACAATTCTGGTCGGACGGACTGCCTGCCGTGTGCCGACACAGAGGTAGCCACAGCCGTGAACTACCGCACTGTACACTGGTTGATAAAGAGATAGTAGTATACTCGTAACAATTAGGATGACACTATGACGGTATAAAGAATGAAAAAAAAAACCACGGTTAGGTGGTAGGTATATAATAATAAATAATACAATTCTGGTCGGACGGACTGCCTGCCGTGTGCCGACACAGAGGTAGCCACAGCCGTGAACTACCGCACTGTACACTGGTTGATAAAGAGATAGTAGTATACTCGTAACAATTAGGATGACACTATGACGGTATAAAGAATGAAAAAAAAACCACGGTTAGGTGGTAGGTATATAATAATAAATAATACAATTCTGGTCGGACGGACTGCCTGCCGTGTGCCGACACAGAGGTAGCCACAGCCGTGAACTACCGCACTGTACACTGGTTGATAAAGAGATAGTAGTATACTCGTAACAATTAGGATGACACTATGACGGTATAAAGAATGAAAAAAAAACCACGGTTAGGTGGTAGGTATATAATAATAAATAATACAATTCTGGTCGGACGGACTGCCTGCCGTGTGCCGACACAGAGGTAGCCACAGCCGTGAACTACCGCACTGTACACTGGTTGATAAAGAGATAGTAGTATACTCGTAACAATTAGGATGACACTATGACGGTATAAAGAATGAAAAAAAAACCACGGTTAGGTGGTAGGTATATAATAATAAATAATAAAATTCTGGTCGGACGGACTGCCTGCCGTGTGCCGACACAGAGGTAGCCACAGCCGTGAACTACCGCACTGTACACTGGTTGATAAAGAGATAGTAGTATACTCGTAACAATTAGGATGACACTATGACGGTATAAAGAATGAAAAAAAAAACCACGGTTAGGTGGTAGGTATATAATAATAAATAATACAATTCTGGTCGGACGGACTGCCTGCCGTGTGCCGACACAGAGGTAGCCACAGCCGTGAACTACCGCACTGTACACTGGTTGATAAAGAGATAGTAGTATACTCGTAACAATTAGGATGACACTATGACGGTATAAAGAATGAAAAAAAAAACCACGGTTAGGTGGTAGGTATATAATAATAAATAATACAATTCTGGTCGGACGGACTGCCTGCCGTGTGCCGACACAGAGGTAGCCACAGCCGTGAACTACCGCACTGTACACTGGTTGATAAAGAGATAGTAGTATACTCGTAACAATTAGGATGACACTATGACGGTATAAAGAATGAAAAAAAAACCACGGTTAGGTGGTAGGTATATAATAATAAATAATACAATTCTGGTCGGACGGACTGCCTGCCGTGTGCCGACACAGAGGTAGCCACAGCCGTGAACTACCGCACTGTACACTGGTTGATAAAGAGATAGTAGTATACTCGTAACAATTAGGATGACACTATGACGGTATAAAGAATGAAAAAAAAACCACGGTTAGGTGGTAGGTATATAATAATAAATAATACAATTCTGGTCGGACGGACTGTCTGCCGTGTGCCGACACAGAGGTAGCCACAGCCGTGAACTACCGCACTGTACTGTGTCTGCTGCTAATATAGACTGGTTGATATTTAAAGAGATATTAGTAGTATACAACAATACTATACTGGTGGTCAGGCACTGGTCACCACTCCTGCAGCAAAAGTGTGCACTGTTAATTAATATAATTGTACTCCTGGCTCCTGCTAACAACCTGCAGTGCTCCCCAGTCTCCCCCACAATTAATTATAAGCTTTTAATTTATACATTGATGACTGTGCAGCACACTGGGCTGAGCTGAGTGCACACAGACTGAGTCACACTGTGTGACTGACTGTGCTGTGTATCGTTTTTTTTTTCAGGCAGAGAACGGATATAGCAGAGAGAAGTGAACGGATATATTATATTAAATAAAAGTTAACTAGCAACTGCACTGGTCACTGACTGTGGTAAACTAACTCTGTCTGCGACTCTGCACAATCTCTCTCTCTCTATCTAATCTATCTCTATTCTAATGGAGAGGACGCCAGACACGTCCTCTCCCTATCAATCTCAATGCACGAGTGAAAATGGCGGCGACGCGCGGCTCCTTATATAGAATCCGAGTCTCGCGATAGAATCCGAGCCTCGCGAGAATCCGACAGCGTCATGATGACGTTCGGGCGCGCTCGGGTTAACCGAGCAAGGCGGGAAGATCCGAGTCGCTCGGACCCGTGAAAAAAAACATGAAGTTCGGGCGGGTTCGGATTCCGAGGAACCGAACCCGCTCATCTCTAATATATATAATATTATATATAGATAATAGATGATGCAGCACACTGGCCTGAGCAGTGCACACAGATATGGTATGTGACTGAGTCACTGTGTGCTGTGTATCGCTTTTTTCAGGCAGAGAACGGATTATAAAGTAAACTGGTGGTCACTGGTCACTATCAGCAAAACTCTGCACTGTACTGAGTACTCCTAATGCTCCCCAAAATTAGTAAATCAAGTGTCTCTCTAATCTATTCTAAACGGAGAGGACGCCAGCCACGTCCTCTCCCTATCAATCTCAATGCACGTGTGAAAATGGCGGCGACGCGCGGCTCCTTATATAGAATCCGAGTCTCGCGATAGAATCCGAGCCTCGCGAGAATCCGACAGCGTCATGATGACGTTCGGGCGCGCTCGGGTTAACCGAGCAAGGCGGGAAGATCCGAGTCGCTCGGACCCGTGAAAAAAAACATGAAGTTCGTGCGGGTTCGGATTCAGAGAAACCGAACCCGCTCATCTCTAATAAAAACACGTGCTTTTCACTTCTCTGGTGTTTATTTTAGTACAAACGTTATATCTCATACAACAATATAATAAAAAATTAAGTATGCATACTCATTAGGGGCACATTCTAAAAAAATATTTTATAATAATAAAAATGATGATATTTCTCTGTTTTAGACATCCAGTGCTTAAATCTATCAGAGACAATTAATAGTTACACTCCTGGATTAAAATGCAACATAATTTATGTATCCACAACGTTTAAACGGTGATTTTCCAAGGTGAAAACTCAGTTCTCTGTTTAAAGACACAGTTTCCACAACATTGAATATTGCTTATCTTCGTTGTATTAGAACTCAGTCTTTAGCATAGGACCACAGTTCTCATTCATATAGTTGCAAAGTCCATAGACTGACAGTTTCTAAATTGAGCCGCTTACCACCGTGTCCGTGGATGCAGACGTGATGGGGAGATCCTCGCCGTGCACAGCCATGCTGGTTTGCTTTCCTTCTCCCCGTCCGTCCTCCGTGGTGGTAGCGGTGCTGGATGGTTTCTAACCCTCAACGTGAGTGGGGCCGCTTGTATGTGGACAATTTTCAGAATAGACTCAGTCTTTAGTCTCAGTCTCCAGCTGAACTGCAATCAAAGGAGACGCGGCTAGCAAGGTGGAGAGTCTATTCTGAAAATCGTCCACATACAAGCGGCCCCACTCACGTTGAGGGTTAGAAACCATCCAGCACCGCTACCACCACGGAGGACGGACGGGGAGAAGGAAAGCAAACCAGCATCGCTGTGCACGGCGAGGATTTCCCCATCACGTCTGCATCCACGGACACGGTGGTAAGCGGCTCAATTTAGAAACTGTCAGTCTATGGACTTTGCAACTATATGAATGAGAACTGTGGTCCTATGCTAAAGTCTGAGTTCTAATACAACGAAGATAAGCAATATTCAATGTTGTGGAAACTGTGTCTTTAAACAGAGAACTGAGTTTTCACCTTGGAAAATCACCGTTTAAACGTTGTGGATACATACATCATGTTGCATTTTAATCCAGGAGTGTAACTATTAATTGTCTCTGATAGATTTGAGCACTGGATGTCTAAAACAGAGAAACATCATCATTTTTATTATTATAAAATAATTTTTTAGAATGTGCCCCTAATGAGTATGCATACTTAATTTTTTATTATATTGTTGTATGAGATATAACGTTTGTACTAAAATAAACACCAGAGAAGTGAAAAACACGTGTTTTTATTCATATACGCACCTGGAGAAATAGCGCAATCAGTCACTTTTCTTTTTTCTTGTGTAGCTTCTTGATCAGTGTTTTGATCAAGTTTTAGCTGTACGTACACAGGTACAGCTGGACAAAGATTGCAGCTCTAAATTTATAAATCTCAAATTAAGAGTAAATAATACAATTAACAAATTAGCGCCTGGATCAGGGTTGTTTTTTCCCATATATTAAATGATGTATTGCACAGACCCTTCATTTGTGAACATTGCTATTGTAAACATTAAAGGACAGTCTTTGTGCAGAATGTGTTATCAATGGTGAGACTTCTGACTCATACCGTTTTGGGTATGTGGTGTGTGCCTTGATGTTAGAAGGTGGGTTCCAGCCGGGCAGCCCAGCAACACACCACACACTTGGCCCAATCGCAGATGGAAGCAGCGAAGACACCGGTAGAGGTCCAAAGAAGATAAAAAGTCCCACTCCAGGCACAACGCGTTTCGGATAGATTATCCTTTTTCAAGTGCTTTAGATGAAGTGTGAATCACTGCCCTATTTAAAGTGCTTATCCGGAAGTATCTGATTACGGAGTTCCCGCCGTTTTGCGTTCCACCGCACGGCCGGAGCCGGAAGTATGCGTTCCACCTACATACTCTTTGACGGAAATGTAGAGGATTATTCTGATCGTTATTATCCCTTCGTTTCAGCGCCAAGCACACATATCCGTCCCCAACGACCAGGACAGGAGGCAATAACCATCCTCACAGCTTCCGTTCCACCGCTTACCGCAACCGGAAGTGTATTCCATGCGTCTTGCGTTCCACCGCTTGCCGCGACCGGAAGTGTGCATTCCATTTGCTATAAATATGAACTGCGTTCCACTGCCTGCCGGAAACGGAAGTGTGCGTTCCACTTGTCATGGATATGGTCCATGATGATAACCTTTGTAGTTTCCTTTTGTTCTGTATCCAATCCATTTGTAAGTTTAATATTATTCTTTCACCATCTCAATATTTATCTTCATAAAGGGAAAAAAAGGTTGCCAACATTTACCTACATGGTACTTAGTATTCCCATGAAGTCCATCCCTATTGGCAACACTATATTCTCTTATTGTGACATGAAAAAAAGAAGAGCAAAAAACAGTTTTAAAACATGTTAAAACATAACATAAAATATTACATCATGAACCATTTCAGTTCGAATGGTCAGAATGCGGGATACGAGGGACTTTATTAGGCAGAAGTAGATCCAGGATCGTGGGACTCTCCCTGGGGGGTCTTCTACGGTATGCTGGCGCCGGGATCACTCGCCCCGAGTGCAAAATAGCCCCTTGCGGGCTCGCTGCGCTCGCCAGGCTGTTCATTCTCCCTCCAGGGGGGTCGTGGACACCCCAAGAGGGAAAATAGTTGTCGGCATTCCGGTGGCCAGGATTCCGGCGTCGGTATGCTGAGCGCCAGGATCCCGACAGCCGGCATATGAAATGCCTTCCCTCCCTAAGAGCTTATTACACAGACAAGCAGGGATGTCAGTGGAGTAATAGCAGACCCCCCCCACCCAGATTCCACCAGCCCCCCCCCCCCACCCCCCACAAACACACACACACATATAAATATAAAGTAGTGTAGCGAGTGCTGTGTTCTGATTTACTACTGGTGACCGGGAGTCACATTCACGACTGGTATTAATCACCTCTCCGCCTGACAATAGAATTTCCCTAATCTGCATTTAACTCCATTCGTGCTGGTGAATTTGTCCCCAGATCCCCCCCCCCCCCCCTCTCTATGCTAGTGCTGGGAACAGACCCCCCCTCTGTACCCTGCATATCATTGTGTCAGCTGCATCCGCCGGGCTCCGCTATCCTGCTGCAGCCATTGTACACGTGAATAATAATATCCCACCGACACAAGGATCTCATTCCTGACACTCAGATAATCTCAGCATATATGTGTATGTATATATATATATATATACCACTAGCCTAGGTTTGTGGTGCAGCACGGTCTGTGAGCACACTATGAGGGTCATTCCGAGTTGATCGCTCATTAGCTACTTTTTGCAGCGCTGCGATCAGATAGTCGCCACCTATAGAGGAGTGGATTTTAGCTGTGTAAGTGTGCGATCGCCTGTGCAGCCGAGCGGTACAAAAACATTTTGTGCAGTTTCAGAGTAGCCCAGAACTTACTCAGCCGCTGCGATCACATCAGCCTGTTACTGTCTGGAAGTGACGTCAGACACCCGCCCTGCAAACGCTTGGACACGCCTGTGTTTTTCCAACCACTCCTAGAAAACTGTCAGTTGACACCCACAAACGCTCTCTTCCGGTCAATCTCCTTGTGATCGGCTGTGCGAATGGATTCTTCGTTAAATCCATCGCTCAGCAACGATCTACTTTGTACCCATACGACGCGCCTGCGCACTGCAGTGCATGTGCAGTTTTGCGAGTTTTTACCTGATCGCACTGCAACAAAAAAACCTAGCGTGCGATCAGGTCGGAATGACCCCCTATTTACATTAGAGATGTGCGGCGGGCACTTTTCGTGTTTTGTGTTTTGGTTTAAGTTCTGGTTCCATGCTCGTGTTTTGGTTTTGGCTTGGTTTTGCAGCATGATGCAGAACAAGACACTGTACTAGTATTAGTAATGTAGTATTACTGAGCACCACAAGACAATGAGCAGTGATACTGAGCACTGATGATATTGAGCACTGATGATGATACTACTGAGCACTGATGATACTACTGAGAACTGACACTGAGCAGCACAATTAGCAAAAGACACTGTACTAGTATTAGTAATATAGTATTACTGAGCACCACAAGACAATGAGCAGTGATACTGAGCACTGATGATACTGAGCACTGATGATACTACTGAGCACTGATGATACTACTGAGCACTGACACTGAGCAGCACAATTAGCAAAAGACACTGTACTAGTATTAGTAATATAGTATTACTGAGCACCACAAGACAATGAGCAGTTATACTGAGCACTGATGATACTACTGAGCACTGATACTGAGCACTGATGATAGTACTGAGCACTGACACTGAGCAGCACAATTAGCAAAAGACACTGTACTAGTATTAGTAATGTAGTATTACTGAGCACCACAAGACAATGAGCAGTGATACTGAGCACTGATGATACTGAGCACTGATGATACTACTGAGCACTGATGATACTACTGAGCACTGACACTGAGCAGCACAATTAGCAAAAGACACTGTACTAGTATTAGTAATATAGTATTACTGAGCACCACAAGACAATGAGCAGTGATACTGAGCACTGATGATACTACTGAGCACTGATACTGAGCACTGATGATACTACTGAGAACTGACACTGAGCAGCACAATTAGCAAAAGACACTGTACTAGTATTAGTAATATAGTATTACTGAGCACCACAAGACAATGAGCAGTGATACTGAGCACTGATGATACTACTGAGCACTGATACTGAACACTGATGATACTACTGAGAACTGACACTGAGCAGCACAATTAGCACAAGACACTGTACTAGTATTAGTAATATAGTATTACTGAGCACCACAAGACAATGAGCAGTGATACTGAGCACTGATGATACTACTGATCAATGATACTGAGCACTGATGATAGTACTGAGCACTGACAATGAGCAGCACAATTAGCACAAGACACTGTACTAGTATTAGTAATTTAGTATTACTGAGCACCACAAGACAATGAGCAGTGATACTGAGCACTGATGATACTACTGAGCACTGATACTGAGCACTGATGATACTGAGCACTGATGATACTACTGAGCACTGATGATACTACTGAGCACTGACACTGAGCAGCACAATTATCAAAAGACACTGTACTAATATTAGTAATATAGTATTACTGAGCACCACAAGACAATGAGCAGTGATACTGAGCACTGATGATACTACTGAGCACTGATACTGAGCACTGATGATACTACTGAGAACTGACACTGAGCAGCACAATTAGCACAAGACACTGTACTAGTATTAGTAATATAGTGTTACTGAGCACCACAAGACAATGAGCAGTGATACTGAGCACTGATGATACTACTGAGCACTGATACTGAGCACTGATGATAGTACTGAGCACTGACACTGAGCAGCACAATTAGCACAAGACACTGTACTAGTATTAGTAATTTAGTATTACTGAGCACCACAAGACAATGAGCAGTGATACTGAGCACTGATGATACTACTGAGCACTGATGATACTACTGAGCACTGACACTAAGCAGCACAATTAGCAAAAGACACTGTACTAGTATTAGTAATATAGTATTACTGAGCACCACAAGACAATGAGCAGTGATACTGAGCACTGATGATACTACTGAGCACTGATACTGAGCACTGATGATACTACTGAGAACTGACACTGAGCAGCACAATTAGCACAAGACACTGTACTAGTATTAGTAATGTAGTATTACTGAGCACCACAAGACTTATTTATACGTGCAGTACCACTGGACATATATGGCAGTATCACTGGATTTATATGGCAGTACCACTGGCCTGGATTTATCCGCCATTACCACTGGATTTATACGTGCAGTACCACTGGACATATATGGCAGTATCACTGGATTTATATGGCAGTACCACTGGACTGGATTTATACGGCAATATCACTGGATTTATACGGCAGTACCACTGGACTGGATTTATATGGCAGTACCACTGGACATATACGGCAGTATCACTGGAATTATATGGCAGTACCACTGGACATATACGGCAGTATCACTGGACTGGATTTATACGCCAGTACCACTGGATTTATATGGCAGTACCAATGGACATATACGGCAGTATCACTGGACATATACGTCAGTATCACTAGACATATACGGCAGTACCACTGGACTTGATTTATACAGCAATATCACTGGATTTATACGGCAGTACCACTGGACATATACAGTAGTATCACTGGACTGGATTTATACAGCAATATCACTGGATTTATACGGCAGTACCACTGGACATATACGGTAATATCACTGGATTTATACAGCAGTATCACTAGCCTGGATTTATACGGCAGTACCACTGGATTTATACGGCAGTACCACTGGACATATACGGTAGTATCACTGGATTTATACAGCAGTATCATTAGCCTGGATTTATACGGTAGTACCACTGGATTTATACGGCAGTATCACTGGACTTATACGGCAGCACCACTGGACTTATACGGCAGCACCACTGGACTTATACGGCAGTACCACTGGACTTATACGGCAGCACCACTGGACTTATACGGCAGCACCACTGGACTTATACGGCAGTACCACTGGACTTATACGGCAGTATCACTGGACTTATACGGCAGCACCACTGGACTTATACGGCAGCACCACTGGACTTATACGGCAGCACCACTGGACTTATACGGCAGCACCACTGGACATATACGGCAGTACCACTGGACTTATACGGCAGTACCACTGGACATATACGGCAGTACCACTGGACTTATACGGCAGTACCACTGGACTTATACGGCAGCACCACTGGACTTATACGGCAGCACCACTGGACTTATACGGCAGTACCACTGGACTTATACGGCAGTATCACTGGACTTATACGGCAGCACCACTGGACTTATACGGCAGCACCACTGGACTTATACGGCAGCACCACTGGACTTATACGGCAGCACCACTGGACTTATACGGCAGTACCACTGGACTTATACGGCAGCATCACTGGACTTATACGGCAGCACCACTGGACTTATACGGCAGCACCACTGGACTTATACGGCAGCACCACTGGACTTATACGGCAGCACCACTGGACTTATACGGCAGTACCACTGGACATATACGGCAGTACCACTGGACATATACGGCAGTACCACTGGACTTATACGGCAGTACCACTGGACATATACGGCAGTACCACTGGACTTATACGGCAGTACCACTGGACATTTACAGCAGTACCACTGGACTTATACGGCAGTACCACTGGACATATACAGCAGTACCACTGGACTTATATGGCAGTATCACTGCAGTTATACGGCAGAACAGGGACACCACCACTGGACTGATGCCGCACAAGACACCACACTGGACTGGACTTATACAGCAGCACTGGACATATGGCAGCAGAGGACACCACCACTGTGACTGGACTGATGCAGCATAAGACACTACACTGGACTGAGCAGTACAAGACAGCACTGGAATCGCCACCCCACTTTCCCTCCCGCACAGACACAGAGGACGGAGACACAGCCTCTCACTACACCTCCAATTCCAGAGTGAAAATGGCGGCGACGCGCGGCTCCTTATACGGAATCCAAACCCCGCGAGAATCCGACAGCGGGATGATGACGTTTTGCCTCATTCTGGTTTCCAAGTCAGGCGGGAAAACCCGAGCCGGGCTCGGATCCGGGCTCGGGTAGTGAAGTCCGGTAGGGTTTGGTTCTCAGGGAACCGAACCCGCTCATCTCTAATTTACATAGAGATCCCAGGGGCTCAGCACTCGCTGTAATTACAATAATAGACAGTGGTGTTCTAGTTCATGTATAGAGCATAGTTGCCTACCCTCCCTCATTCTGCAGGAGACTCCCTGAAATAGCAGCAATCTCCCTCACTCCCTGAAAAGTCCAGCAATCTCCCTGATTGCACTTTACCCCCATTGTGCAGCTATTACATTCTTGGGGGGGAAATAAATCAGAGATACATACAGTCAAATGGGATCATTAGTGCCATTTCCCTGCATTGGTTATAAGGCACAATGATCCCTATGGCCACTTACAGTATATGGAACATCTTGTAAAACACAATACACAAACAAATCCTGCAAAATATCAGTGTCTTTTCTTCAACAAGTAGATTTTACTAACTTTGGGGCTCATTTACATTTGGATGTAAGTCACTTTCATGACACGCCTCTCCGATGTAGCAGTACGCGCCCGCGCTGATAGGTGTTACTTTCACAATCTCCCTGAAATGCTTTTTCAAAAGTAGGCAAGTATGGTATAGAGCAATGCATTTAAGCCTGCAGCCCCCGGCCAGGGACCCCACTATACTGCAGGTGCTACTCCTTAGCTCAGAGTAATGACCATAGCTGTCACATTAGTGTTACACTTTAGGTGTGCTACCGGGTGTAAAGCTCTGCTGGACAGAGAGCATGGAGCATTGAGCTTCCCTGCCGTCTCCGCACCGATGTCCAGGTAGCGCCATCCTGAGACGGCGAACCTGATCTCCATGGAGCTGCGGTAAGCATAGCTCTCTATTCCTATATGAATCACACTCACCATACTACAGTGCAGTGACGTGATTCAGGCATGGAGCGGGGGGAGGTGGGGGGGCTGGGGAAGTCAGGTGACCTGCTCCATGAATATCATGACCCCATAGTCCTGCATTGTTAGAGCTCTGTATTGCAGGGGAGTCGGCAGCTAAGCTCCCAGTCCCCCGCTGTCAGTGCGCAGTCCTGCAGCGACTCTCCCTGCATCGCCACTGGTGCTCCCGTAGCTGCGACGCACAACATACAATAATAAAAAGACAGTTTTTAAATAAATGGCATCTGGCGGCGGCCATGCAGGTGTACACGGTACCTAGTGCTGTGTAGTGCTTTTAGGAAATGGCGTTACGGCATGAGGGATAATCCCTTCAGTGTGGCAGCCACCATTTTAGCCATATGGGGGAGCGGGGCTGTTGGTTCGGGGCTGGACCCGGCCACAGAGGGATAATAAGTCCCCGGCATAAACACAATGTGCCATTCAGGATCAGCCGGCAGCGCAGAGGTGCACGGAGAAACGTGCAATGCCGGCATTACGGTAAGTTTCCGTTAAGTGTGCAGCAGCACAACGCTTTGTAATGAATCCCCCCCATAGACCCGCGGTATACATTTACAGCATCCAATTCAGTGACTTTGAAGTTTGAATGGGGTTGAACTTGAACCTAAAAACTGACATCATCCCAGGATCCGCACACACCCGCTTAATCCTGCGACCACAGCGGACGGCGTTGCTGGCCAAAGACCCGTTTCTGATGCCTGCGGCTACACCAGTGTTCTGTGTCACTGTACTGTAAGGGGGAGTGTGCAAGGGGAGGGGCAAAGGTCAACAGCCGACGAGAATAAGACTGCGCTCGGTGCTTTATCCAGGGGTGACCGCGAGCCAAGGGCCTAATCTGTGTGAGACTGGAAAATCAGAGGCTCTGAGAATTTACCAACACACATTGGAGTACACTGCGTTCCCTCGCGCTCCTTCTGTAAGTTGGAGTACACTGCGTTCCCTCTCACTCCTTCTGTAACTTGGAGTACACTGCGTTCCCTCGCGCTCCTTCTGTAAGTTGCAGTACACTGCGTTCCCTCGCGCTCCTTCTGTAAGTTGCAGTACACTGCGTTCCCTCGCGCTCCTTCTGTAAGTTGGAGTACACTGCGTTCCCTCTCGCTCCTTCTGTAACTTGGAGTACACTGCGTTCCCTCGCGCTCCTTCTGTAAGTTGGAGTACACTGCGTTCCCTCGCGCTCCTTCTGTAAGTTGGAGTACACTGCGTTCCCTCGCGCTCCTTCTGTAAGTTGGAGTACACTGCGTTCCCTCGCGCTCCTTCTGTAAGTTGGAGTACACTGCGTTCCCTCGCGCTCCTTCTGTAAGTTGGAGTACACTGCGTTCCCTCGCGCTCCTTCTGTAAGTTGGAGTACACTGCGTTCCCTCGCGCTCCTTCTGTAAGTTGCAGTACACTGCGTTCCCTCGCGCTCCTTCTGTAAGTTGGAGTACACTGCATTCCCTCTCGCTCCTTCTGTAACTTGGAGTACACTGCGTTCCCTCGCGCTCCTTCTGTAAGTTGGAGTACACTGCGTTCCCTCGCGCTCCTTCTGTAAGTTGGAGTACACTGCGTTCCCTCGCGCTCCTTCTGTAAGTTGGAGTACACTGCGTTCCCTCGCGCTCCTTCTGTAAGTTGGAGTACACTGCGTTCCCTCGCGCTCCTTCTGTAAGTTGGAGTACACTGCGTTCCCTCGCGCTCCTTCTGTAAGTTGGAGTACACTGCGTTCCCTCGCGCTCCTTCTGTAAGTTGGAGCACACTGCGTTCCCTCGCGCTCCTTCTGTAAGTTGGAGTACACTGCGTTCCCTCGCGCTCCTTCTGTAAGTTGGAGTACACTGCGTTCCCTCGCGCTCCTTCTGTAAGTTGGAGTACACTGCGTTCTCTCGCGCTCCTTCTGTAAGTTGCAGTACACTGCGTTCCCTCGCGCTCCTTCTGTAAGTTGGAGTACACTGCGTTCCCTCGCGCTCCTTCTGTAAGTTGCAGTACACTGCGTTCCCTCGCGCTCCTTCTGTAAGTTGCAGTACACTGCGTTCCCTCGCGCTCCTTCTGTAAGTTGCAGTGCACTGCGTTCCCTCGCGCTCCTTCTGTAAGTTGGAGTACACTGCGTTCCCTCGCGCTCCTTCTGTAAGTTGCAGTACACTGCGTTCCCTCGCGCTCCTTCTGTAAGTTGGAGTACACTGCGTTCCCTCGCGCTCCTTCTGTAAGTTGCAGTACACTGCGTTCCCTCGCGCTCCTTCTGTAAGTTGGAGTACACTGCGTTCCCTCGCGCTCCTTCTGTAAGTTGGAGTACACTGCGTTCCCTCGCGCTCCTTCTGTAAGTTGGAGTACACTGCGTTCCCTCGCGCTCCTTCTGTAAGTTGGAGTACACTGCGTTCCCTCGCGCTCCTTCTGTAAGTTGGAGTACACTGCGTTCCCTCGCGCTCCTTCTGTAAGTTGCAGTACACTGCGTTCCCTCGCGCTCCTTCTGTAAGTTGCAGTACACTGCGTTCCCTCGCGCTCCTTCTGTAAGTTGCAGTACACTGCGTTCCCTCGCGCTCCTTCTGTAAGTTGCAGTACACTGCGTTCCCTCGCGCTCCTTCTGTAAGTTGCAGTACACTGCGTTCCCTCGCGCTCCTTCTGTAAGTTGGAGTACACTGCGTTCCCTCGCGCTCCTTCTGTAATTTGCAGTACACTGCGTTCCCTCGCGCTCCTTCTGTAAGTTGGAGTACACTGCGTTCCCTCGCGCTCCTTCTGTAAGTTGCAGTACACTGCGTTCCCTCACGCTCCTTCTGTAAGTTGGAGTACACTGCGTTCCCTCGCGCTCCTTCTGTAAGTTGGAGTACACTGCGTTCCCTCGCGCTCCTTCTGTAAGTTGGAGTACACTGCGTTCCCCCGCGCTCCTTCTGTAAGTTGGAGTACACTCCCTCGCGCTCCTTCTGTAAGTTGGAGTACACTGCGTTCCCTCGCGCTCCTTCTGTAAGTTGGAGTACACTGCGTTCCCTCGCGCTCCTTCTGTAAGTTGGAGTACACTGCGTTCCCTCGCGCTTCTTCTGTAAGTTGGAGTACACTGCGTTCCCTCGCGCTCCTTCTGTAAGTTGGAGTACACTGCGTTCCCTCGCGCTCCTTCTGTAAGTTGGAGTACACTGCGTTCCCTCGCGCTCCTTCTGTAAGTTGGAGTACACTGCGTTCCCTCGCCCTCCTTCTGTAAGTTGGAGTACACTGCGTTCCCTCGCGCTCCTTCTGGAGAAAGGAAAACTATGTCTTATGTAAATACGTCCGGCAGGAATGGGCGATGAGAGGCTCAGACACAGCCAAAGTCTCTCTGTCATTTACTTAACCCCGCCGGCTCAGGACATGACAAGCAAACTTCCTAACATGGAAGCGGAGGGTCCGTCTGTGACCCGGGATAACAGAGGGACGTCGTCACCCACTTTCTGATCCCAAATGATACGATACTGGGTTATCCGCTGAATTCCACCCACTCAATACCCACAATAATTAATCCCAAATCACCGCTGACTCCTCCAGGAGATAAAACTCTCACACTCCCCTATTAATGTAGCTGCAGAAAGCTGGTGCTGACTCCACTAGGCCTGGATACAGATACGCTCTTCCTTAGATTGTAAGCTCATGTTTCTCATTCATGTTTTAAAGCCAAACTCGCCACACGCCCACCGCAAAAAAAAACACTGACGGCTCAGAAAACCTTGTAGCCGTCCTCGGGACTGTAGCGCACCAGTAAATAAAAATATATTTTATATTATTAACCAGTAATATTACTAAAGCACCCAGCCATGAGAGGGATGTTGGGGTGAAATCTGATGCTCAGGGCACAATTGTACGCTCTCACGAGCAGGGTCCTCTTCCCTCATGTGCTTATCCTTCTCTCACTTAAACCTTCTCCGTCGATACCTAACCTAGCGTTTTTTTGCCGCCTGATACTTATGTCAGTGTCATCTGCTGATGCAGCTATGTGTATATACCCTGTACTTGTCCTATATTGTCTTCAGCTGTAAGTCGCTGTTTTCCTATCTTTGTCTATGTACTCTGTAATGGGCGCTGCGGAACCCTTGTGGCGCCATAGAAATAAAGGATGATAATAATAATAATAATTGTGCGAGTTTGACCCCCTTAGGGAACAGAGACCAGACCAGCCTAAGGTTGTCACTGTGGAAGGAGACGCCCCGTCTGCCCCCTGCCATAGAGGCACCAGTCCTGGCCGGTAATGGATAGAGCAGGTGATTCGTTCCAAGCTTTTTATCCCCTCTGCGTTTTTTTATTTTTGGGGTTTTTAACACATGTTGCCAGGCAACAGAACTTTATTTGCGGCTATCTGACTGTCCAGAGGGACCCCTCTTATATATCTATTTGTGCTGCACAGAGCCGGCCATAGGCATAGGCAAACTAGGCAATTGCCTAGGGCATTTGATGTGCCTAGGGGCATCAGCAGCTTCTGCTGATTAAAATGATATGTGGCATGCCTATATTCTGTGTGTAGCATTTCATATGCAGATACAGCCACAGTCTCACACAGTATATAGGCATGCTGCATATCAGTTTAATCAGCAGAAGCTGCTTGTGCATCCTAGCCACATAGCAATGCAAATAAGATGCATTTTCATTAAAAAAAGGTGCCCATCGTTAGCATTGAGGCAAGATTTAGGAGGACACATCTGTATCCAAGCAGAGGCAGAGGTCACAGTGTTAGTGGCAGTGTGAGTGCTATGTGCATGTGAGTGGGTTGGTTGTGCAGTAGTGTTCAGAATATGTGTAAGGAGTATTATGTGTGTCATGTAAAAATGCATTAATAATGTGCAACATATGTGTAAGGGGCACTATGTGTGTCATTATGTGTATAAGGGCATTAATAATGTGCAGCATATGTGTAACAGGGAACTACTGTATGTGTGTCATTATGTGTATAGGGGCACTAATAATGTGCAGCAAATGTGTAGGGGGCACTATGTGTGTCATTATGTGTATAAGGGCATTAATAATGTGCGGCATATGTGTAAGGGACATTATGTGTAAAAGGGCATTAATAAAGGTTGTCATAATGTGTAAGGTGCATTATGTTTATAAGGACATTAATAATGTATCTCATATGTGTAAGGGGCATTACTGTGTGGCATTATGTGTATAAGGTGCTCTACTATGTGGCATTGCGTATAGAAAGGGCACTACTGTGTCGTCTAATGTGAATAAAGAGCAAGAGGGTGTGGTGTAATGTGAATAAGGAGCAATTCAGTGTGATGTAATGTGAATAAGGGGCTCTACTGTGAGCAGTAACGTTTATAAGGTAAAGTGATGCTACTGTGGGATGTAATATGAATTATGGACACTACCGCATGATCAAATGTGAATAAAGTTGCAGTATTGTGTGGCGTAATTGGAATTGGGGGTACTGTTGTGTGGCCATGCCCCTTGCCAGCAAAAACACACCCCTTTTTGGGCTGTGCGCCAAGTGTGCAAACTGTTCCTATTTAAAATATAGGGGGTACAAACACCAAAATAAGGACTGTTATGGATATGGGGTGGTGGTGCTGGGAAAGAGGTACAAGGTCAGAGGTGGAACCAGCGGTGGTGCTAGGGGGCACCAGCCAAAATCTTGCCTAGGGCATCATATTGGTTAGGGCCGGCTCTGGTGCTGCATTTCCTGTGAGTTGCAACTTGATGACAATAAATTCTCCAATTTCTTTCTTTAACATTAAAATAAATCGGGACAGACGCAGCCAATGGAGATTCATCCTGGTAGGTGGACTTTGCGTCCATGCGCAAGCTGCAACGCAACAAAAATATCTGCAGTGTTTTAAAATAAGGGAGGAATTCAAATGTTATCGCGGGCCCACCGCAAGCTATTCAAATGTCGCTGCCGACCGGTGCGAGACCTGTCTATTGATATTTATTGTTCTACAGAAAAGTGTTATATATTTATTCTAGTGATGTGCACCGGACATTTTTCGGGTTTTGTGTTTTGGTTTTGGATTCGGTTCCGCGGCCGTGTTTTGGATTCGGACGCGTTTTGGCAAAACCTCCCTGAAAATTTTTTGTCGGATTCGGGTGTGTTTTGGATTCGGGTGTTTTTTTACAAAAAACCCACAAAAACAGCTTAAATCATAGAATTTGGGGGTCATTTTGATCCCATAGTATTATTAACCTCAATAACCATAATTTACACTCATTTCCAGTGTATTCTGAACACCTCACACCTCACAATATTATTTTTAGTCCTAAAATTTGCACCAAGGTCGCTGTGTGACTAAGCTAAGCGACACAAGTGGCCGACACAAACACCTGGCCCATCTAGGAGTGGCACTGCAGTGTCAGGTAGGATGGCACTTCAAAAAAATTGTCCCCAAACAGCACATGATGCAAAGAAAAAAAGAGGCGCACCAAGGTCGCTGTGTGACTAAGCTAAGCGACACAAGTGGCCGACACAAACACCTGGCCCATCTAGGAGTGGCACTGCAGTGTCAGGCAGGATGGCACTTCAAAAAAATAGTCCCCAAACAGCACATGATACAAAGAAAAAAAGAGGCGCACCAAGGTCGCTGTGTGACTAAGCTAAGCGACACAAGTGGCCGACACAAACACCTGGCCCATCTAGGAGTGGCACTGCAGTGTCAGACAGGATGGCACTTAAAAAAATAGTCCCCAAACAGCACATGACGCAAAGAAAAAAAGAGGCGCAATGAGGTAGCTGTGTGACGACTAAGCTAAGCGACCCAAGTGGCCGACACAAACACCTGGCCCATCTAGGAGTGATACTGCAGTTTTCTAGCGAGAGGATGAGTGCTTCCATCCTCATGTGAATCTGAACCACTAGCCATGAACATAGGCCAGGGCCTCAGCCGTTCCTTGCCACTCCGTGTCGTAAATGGCATATTGGCAAGTTTACGCTTCTCCTCAGACGCTTTTAATTTTGATTTTTGGGTCATTTTACTGAACTTTTGTTTTTTGGATTTTACATGCTCTCTACTATGACATTGGGCATCGGCCTTGGCAGACGACGTTGATGGCATTTCATCGTCTCGGCCATGACTAGTGGCAGCAGCTTCAGCACGAGGTGGAAGTGGATCTTGATCTTTCCCTATTTTACCCTCCACATTTTTGTTCTCCATTTTTTAATGTGTGGAATTATATGCCAGTAATATATCAATAGCAGTGGACTACTGTACCGTACTGCTATATATTATATACTGGTCAGCAAAATTCTGCACTGTCCTCCTACTATATATACTGCGCACAACAACTAAAATGCACCACAGGTATGGATGGATAGTATACTGGATGACACAGAGGTAGGTAGAGCAGTGGACTACTGTACCGTACTGCTATATATTATATACTGGTGGTCAGCAAAATTATGCACTGTCCTTCTACTATATATACTGCGCACAACTAAAATGCACCCCAGGAATGGATGCATAGTATACTTGACGACACAGAAGTAGAGCAATGGACTACTGTACCGTACTGCTATATATTACTGGTGGTCTCAGCAAAATTCTGCACTGTCCTACTATATACTACAATGCAGCACAGATATGGAGCGTTTTTTAGGCAGAGAACGTATAATACTGGTGGTCACTGGTCAGCAAAACTCTGCACTGTACTCCTCCTATATAATACTGCTGGTCCCCAGTCCCCACAATAAAGCAATCAGCACACTGAGCACAGATATTTGCAGCACACTGAGCACAGATATTTGCAGCACACTGAGCACAGATATTTGCAGCACACTGAGCACAGATATTTTCAGCACACTGAGCACAGATATTTGCAGCACACTGAGCACAGATATTTGCAGCACACTGAGCACAGATATTTGCAGCACACTGAACATAACTGAGAGAATGCTGCACACATCCTCTCCCTATCATCTCCAATGCACGAGTGAAAATGGCGGCGATGCGCGGCTCCTTATATAGAATACGAATCTCGCGAGAATCCGACAGCGGGATGATGACGTTCGGGCGCGCTCAGGTTAACCGAGCAAGGCGGGAAGATTCGAGTCCGCCTCGGAACCGTGTAAAATGGGTGAAGTTCGGGGGGGGGTTCGGATTCCGAGGAACCGAACCCGCTCATCACTATTTATTACACATAACAGGTTATCAATCCTCAATCCATTCTCATATTCCCTAGTATTCTCACTGCACCACCACCACCGTCACACAGGTGCAGTATTCTCACTGCACCACCACCACCGTCACACAGGTGCAGTATTCTCACTCCACCACTACCGTCACACAGGTGCAGTATTCTCACTGTACCACCACTACCGTCACACAGGTGCAGTATTCTCACTGTACCACAACCACCGTCACACAGGTGCAGTATTCTCACTGCACCACCACCGCCGTCACACAGGTGCAGTATTCTCACTGTACCACCACCGCCGTCACACAGGTGCAGTATTCTCACTGTACCACCACCGCCGTCACACAGGTGCAGTATTCTCACTGTACCACCACCGCCGTCACACAGGTGCAGTGTTCTCACTGTACCACCACCGCCGTCACACAGGTGCAGTATTCTCACTGCACCACCACCACCGTCACACAGATGCAGTATTCTCACTGTACCACCACCGCCGTCACACAGGTGCAGTGTTCTCACTGTACCACCACCGCCGTCACACAGGTGCAGTATTCTCACTGCACCACAACCACCGTCACACAGGTGAAGTATTCTCACTGTACCACCACCGCCGTCACACAGGTGCAGTATTCTCACTGTACCACAACCACCGTCACACAGGTGCAGTATTCTCACTGCACCACCACCGCCGTCACACAGGTGCAGTATTCTCACTGTACCACCACCGCCGTCACACAGGTGCAGTATTCTCACTGTACCACCACCGCCGTCACACAGGTGCAGTATTCTCACTGTACCACCACCGCCGTCACACAGGTGCAGTGTTCTCACTGTACCACCACCGCCGTCACACAGGTGCAGTATTCTCACTGCACCACCACCACCGTCACACAGGTGCAGTATTCTCACTGTACCACCACCGCCGTCACACAGGTGCAGTGTTCTCACTGTACCACCACCGCCGTCACACAGGTGCAGTATTCTCACTGCACCACAACCACCGTCACACAGGTGAAGTATTCTCACTGTACCACCACCGCCGTCACACAGGTGCAGTGTTCTCACTGTACCACCACCGCCGTCACACAGGTGCAGTGTTCTCACTGTACCACCACCGCCGTCACACAGGTGCAGTATTCTCACTGCACCACAACCACCGTCACACAGGTGAAGTATTCTCACTTCACCACAACCACCGTCACACAGGTGCAGTGTTCTCACTGCCGTCACACAGGTGCAGTATTCTCACTGCCGTCACACAGGTGCAGTATTCTCACTGCACCACCACCGCCGTCACACAGGTGCAGTGTTCTCACTGCACCACCACCGCCGTCACACAGGTGCAGTATTCTCACTGCCGTCACACAGGTACAGTATTCTCACTGCACCACCACCGCCGTCACACAGGTGCAGTGTTCTCACTTCCGTCACACAGGTGCAGTATTCTCACTGCACCACCACCGCCGTCACACAGGTGCAGTATTCTCACTGCACCACCACCGCCGTCACACAGGTGCAGTATTCTCACTGCACCACCACCGCCGTCACACAGGTGCAGTATTCTCACTGTACCACCACCGCCGTCACACAGGTGCAGTATTCTCACTGTACCACCACCGCCGTCACACAGGTGCAGTATTCTCACTGTACCACAACCACCGTCACACAGGTGCAGTATTCTCACTGTACCACCACCGCCGTCACACAGGTGCAGTATTCTCACTGTACCACCACCGCCGTCACACAGGTGCAGTATTCTCACTGTACCACCACCGCCGTCACACAGGTGCAGTATTCTCACTGTACCACCACCGCCGTCACACAGGTGCAGTGTTCTCACTGTACCACCACCGCCGTCACACAGGTGCAGTATTCTCACTGCACCACCACCACCGTCACACAGGTGCAGTATTCTCACTGTACCACCACCGCCGTCACACAGGTGCAGTATTCTCACTGTACCACCACCGCCGTCACACAGGTGCAGTATTCTCACTGTACCACCACCGCCGTCACACAGGTGCAGTATTCTCACTGTACCACCACCGCCGTCACACAGGTGCAGTGTTCTCACTGTACCACCACCGCCGTCACACAGGTGCAGTATTCTCACTGCACCACCACCACCGTCACACAGGTGCAGTATTCTCACTGTACCACCACCGCCGTCACACAGGTGCAGTGTTCTCACTGTACCACCACCGCCGTCACACAGGTGCAGTATTCTCACTGCACCACAACCACCGTCACACAGGTGCAGTATTCTCACTGTACCACCACCGCCGTCACACAGGTGCAGTGTTCTCACTGTACCACCACCGCCGTCACACAGGTGCAGTGTTCTCACTGCACCACAACCACCGTCACACAGGTGCAGTGTTCTCACTGCCGTCACACAGGTGCAGTATTCTCACTGCCGTCACACAGGTGCAGTATTCTCACTGCACCACCACCGCCGTCACACAGGTGCAGTGTTCTCACTGCACCACCACCGCCGTCACACAGGTGCAGTATTCTCACTGCCGTCACACAGGTACAGTATTCTCACTGCACCACCACCGCCGTCACACAGGTGCAGTGTTCTCACTGCCGTCACACAGGTGCAGTATTCTCACTGCACCACCACCGCCGTCACACAGGTGCAGTATTCTCACTGCACCAACCACCCGCCGTCACACAGGTGCAGTATTCTCACTGCACCACCAACCGCCGTCACACAGGTGCAGTATTCTCACTGTACCACCACCGCCGTCACACAGGTGCAGTATTCTCACTGTACCACAACCACCGTCACACAGGTGCAGTATTCTCACTGTACCACCACCGCCGTCACACAGGTGCAGTGATTATCACTGTACCACCACCGCCGTCACACAGGTGCAGTATTCTCACTGTACCACCACCCGCCGTCACACAGGTGCAGTGTTCTCACTGCCGGTCACACAGGTGCAGTAGTTCTCACTGTACCACCACCCGCCGTCACACAGGTGCAGTGTTCTCACTGCACCACAACCACCGTCACACAGGTGCAGTATTCTCACTGTACCACCACCGCCGTCACACAGGTGCAGTGTTCTCACTGCACCACCACCGGCCGTCACACAGGTGCAGTGTTCTCACTGCAC